>NC_143187.1:16666300-16970600 GCF_047325235.1 Durio zibethinus
CCTTAGTGGTTCTACAACCCTAAACCATATTGTTCTATTTCCAACTTCAATTTTACATTTAGCCTTTATTGTGGATTTTTCTCACTGTTTTGGTATTCATTCATTGTTTCCACATCTGAACTGCATCAGAATCTTATCCTATTCAGTATTCTCTGTTTGTCATGTATACAATTAGGAGTGGGACAAGATAATTCATATCCTAGTCTGTTTGGTGTGTGCAAGACTAGGAATAGAATGGATGATTGTTTTATCATTGGTCAAAATTTACAACTTTCTATACCGCTGTATGTTAAGACAATTTTTTCTTGAGAGAGAGAGGGAAAGCAAGTTCTTCGGATTAGGAAAGAAAAACATAAAACTAAGAGTATCTACACCACAATCTTAGCCCAAAGGAATCCTTTCTCCTTTTCAATAGGATTGAGTAAACTTCATACTAGGAATATGAGAAATCCAATTTTTCATATTAGTCTCCTCTTAGTCAGTTGCAAAACAGGGTTTACCCCATGTTCTCCATCAATGTTGTGTATCAAACACACAATTACAAATATCCACAAATTCAGAGCCTTGGACAAAAGAAAACATTTATCTGACCTATACATGCACCATAGGCGACAACATTTTAAAATAACAGCTTAGCAAGGTTGTCCAAATTGAGATGCATCTTGGAACCAGACGCTCCTCAGAGTCGGAATAATTGAATAAATCAAACAGAATGCTGCATGTCTTATTGTCTGACCATAGCACTCTTCCACAGAAAATGTATTATCTTATACCATACACAATCACCCTCAACTAAAATTTAAAACTTCACTCCTATGAGCATGTTTCGCCATCCTAAATTTTGCTTATTGCAAATCAACATACCATGATTAACAACTCATCAACATCAATATTGAAATGATGGCAAGTATCATTGCCACCAATTAGCGTAGTCCATGATCCTACCCACTACCCAAGAAAATGTATAATCTTATACCATACACACTCACCCTCAACTAAAATTTAAAAATTCACTCCTATGAGCATGTTTCGCCATCCTAAATTTTCCTTATTGCAAATCAACATACCATGATTAACACCTCATCAACATCAATATTGAAATGATGGCAAGTATCATTGCCACCAATTAGTGGAGTCTATGATCCTACCTGCTACCCAACAAAATTACATGTTACATCCCAAAAACACAATTTAGCATTCCTTGCCTCCAGACCCTCAATTGCAAGAAGAGAAGTGCCAAAAGTACCCATACTTCCATTGCTCTTTGGATGTGTGCTAAGTATAACCGTTTATTAATATGATAAAACCACCCATCCGTATCTACCGGAAGAAACAAGATGCAGAATGATACAAATAAAACTTCATTACTTCAACCAATCATAGAAGAATAATATCTCAACCACTCCGTTAATTACACCAACAGCTATGGGATATCTAGCAATCACTTATTAATTCAGATCAGGAAACAAGTCATTCTAAAACAACCCCAAAGTGCAATTATATTTGACTTCTTTATGTAGATTCTATGAACAAAACTGTGAAGATATCAACAATGGATTTAAGAACCTTCATATATTTGAGTAAATAAATCAAAATTAACATCTATTGAAGCAACAATTTCTTTTATAAACAAGTTCATCTGGGTTCTTTGGCATCCACTAAGACCCCATTTAGATTTAACTTTCCTTCAGGTGAGGTGCAGTTAAGCACCTTTTCGGTGCAATTACACCATTTGGATAACCACCAGCGCAATGAGGCACAGCACCAAAGCAATAATTTTAGATTGGAGCAAAAAGGTCCAGTTGCTCACTGGACAGGACCTTTTACCCATAATACCCATTTTATTTTTTTAAAATTTGTTTTTATTTTATTTTATTTTGTATTTATATTTAAATTAATTCATTTTTTATATTTTATATTTCATACGTTTAATATCATTTTGTTAAATAATATTTATAATTTTATAAGCATTGTTTGTATTTTTATTTTGTATTTATATTTAAATAATTTTCATAATTTTTAATTATTTATTAATTTCATAAATGACAATTAATTTAAAATTTTAATTATTCGCAATGTTTAGTCTAATATCCTTGATGGTCATTTTTTTTCTCACTACAATTCATCTTACCTCCACCATTGCATCTGCATCCAAATGCATATCATTCTACTAATTTTAATCTCACCACTACATTAACTAATTTCCTCTTCACTGTTGTTTTAATCTTACCAGAGCTAATCTCACCCTCCATCCAAATGGACCCTAATCCTTCATATTGGATTACATGTTAAGAAAAAGAAAAATAGACATAGATCTTCCAAGAGAGCACAATAATCTTTTAATTGGAAGCAGCAAAGCATATCCTTATTTTGATTTTGAGATGCCCCTAAAATTGGCCATGAATAAAGCCACTTTCAAAATTTCAACTATTCCTTTGTACTATAACTAGCCTTACTGTAACCACTGTGGATAAAGTTAAAATGTAGGAATGGTGGCTTTTAAACTGCATATTAAAAAATGTTAAAAAGATAGAAACAATTGGATGTGAGATTCTATCCTAACATCTAGAGAGATAAAATGACTTCTTTTGCCACAGGTAAAATGGCCAAATTATCCTAGTTTTATGTGATTCTTCAATCAAATATTTATGATTCATGTATTTAACAACTGAAATAGTCTCTCAAGACCAACTTAGTTACGGACTTAATATATCAGTATAAAAACTATTCATCAGCTAATTACAAAGAGTATAAAATAGCCGTGCCATTTAAATAAGGGCAAAGTACGAATACTAATGTAAACGTATTTCGTAGTTTCTTAATCTTTTTGTGTTTTTGCTGAAGAAATTGTATCTTGTGAGAAAGGATATATAATTTTCAGTCCAGAAAATAATGGCCTTTAAATATAAATTAATGCATCAAACCAGAAACTTACTTGACATCTATCTTAACAGGCTTAATTCCTCGAGCACGTAAATCAGCTTCCTTATTGTCAAAGAATCCTTCTGGAAGAGCTCCCTTTGCTTGTTTAGTTTCTGGAGCAGTAGCCTGCATTGAAGCCTGTTTATTCTCCTTAGAAGGCTTCATACCATTCACAGGTGACTTTGCTTCATCTTTATCAAAGAAATCATCAGGAAGAGATCCCTTTACTTGTTTGGTTTCTAACACAGTGACATGTCTTGACACAGGTGGCTCAGTCTTCTTGGTTTGAATGGCACTATTTTGAGGTGAACCGTCTTTCTCATTCTCCGAATATAGCGACTCCCTAGCATGAGTTTGGGCTGAAATTCCAGGCTCTTTGTTTGAATTAGGATCTGGCAACTTGACAGTTACTGCTACAAAAGGGAATTAATTATGTCAAGCCTAATTACAATGTGATACTTACAAAGTACACTATTAAAACAAGCTTCCGAATATATCAGAAGAAATAAGGTGCACAACCCATGCCTAAAGTTCTGATAAATGTCAGTTTAGCAACAATACTTAATTCTAAGAAAACTTTAGACCTATTATAGGAGCTTACTTTAATCAAAGAAGGTTTAATTTGGTGTAATTAGCCTTCATATGAAATTAAATCATAGCTGTTTCATACTGCAAATCCAAACCTTTGAATCATCATTACCAGGATGTTACCATTCACAGCAATTTCATACTGCTGACACCTGTATACATGTAATCCAGACTGAAAAATATAACCTTTGTACCATTTATCACTTAAACAACTTAAATCCTCTATGTATCTGAACCTATGGAATACAGATCTAGACCACCTTCTTATGGGACGGCAAAAAACCTCCAATAAGGTTGGATACATAACTAGTACTGCAGAAAAATTAAAAATTTATAAAATTTCACAAATGGGACAAATATCACCACTCATATGCTCTGTCTTAAATAGGTTAGACCAAAAGCACATTTTTTATCCACATACGATGTCCTTTTCTTGTCTCAGCTTGCAAAATAGTCTACAAATGAACAAAGATAAATGAACTTGCTGCAGTAACAACTTAACAAATTTTAAAATTAAAAGAAATATGTCTTACTTGCTTATATTTTGCATTTAATTGGTGAAGGCATGTCTCACAAAACCAATGAAATGTATTATCAAAAACAGACCATCAAATGCAAAAACAGTCAGAAGATAAGAGAGAGCAACTACCAAGAAATCAAAAGGAAACGGATGCTCCTAGCTGATTTGTTTAATTGACACATATAATTTATGTTAAGTTCAACCTTGTTTTCTGAAAAAGTTGGTCCTAGGGTTGATTGTGCTGATAGTGATGTAGATAGAACAAGAATCAAAACACTCGAGAAAAACTATGAATTCCCAAACACAATTCTCAAATATCAATAACCAAACACTCAAATATCCAGAAAATATCAATAATTCATAAATCCAAGCCTACGCAAAATTAAAACAAGCAAGGTACACCCAAAACCCTAGTAGAAAGGCAAAATACAAAGTACAACCCTTAAGCCCTAAGACTTGGAAAATAAGTAAAATACTAATTAATATAAATAATTAAAATATTCTGTAGTATCCAAGATATATATAATAACTACAGTTAAACCCATCAGATATAATAAAGAAACAAAACAAAGTCCAAGATGGTTTAATCCTTATGCTAGTTTCCTTCCACTCTTCATCAGATTGTATAAATGGTGTACATCATAAATGATTGTTTGATTGGGCTGATACCATAAATTATTGATGAGGCTAATATTATAAACAGTCCATATGATTTAGAAATTTTTTAGAGCTTCTTACTCATGCTTCACCTTTCATCATGATAATAATAATATAAAGAGAGAGAATATGTCCTGGCTATACATATTGTAGTTTTCAAGAATCGGTAGACGGCATTATCAATAACAGCACTTCATTGATCAAAACACATTAAAGTTTGGAAACTATTTAGAGACTCCATAAATAGGAATGTGAAATGAGTCCAACATAGATCCAACTCTTTTGTGTCAACACATATCCAACACAAAAACCAAAGATGGGAATGGGTATATGACTGCTACACAAATCCTTTGTATCACTGAGAATAAAAAGAATATGAGAAATATCAAATTTGCAAAGCACAAAGTTCAGATAAGTGATAAATATTGTAGTTTTCAAGAATCGGTAGACAGCATTATCAATAACAGCACTTCATTGATCAAAACACATTAAAGTTTGGAAACTATTTAGAGACTCCATAAATAGGAATGTGAAATGAGTCCAACATAGATCCAACTCTTTTGTGTCAACACTTATCCAACACAAAAACCAAAGATGGGAATGGGTATATGACTGCTACACAAATCCTTTGTCTCACTGAGAATAAAAAGAATATGAGAAATATCAAATTTGCAAAGCACAAAGTTCAGATAAGTGATAAATATTGTAGTTTTCAAGAATCGGTAGACAGCATTATCAATAACAGCACTTCATTGATCAAAACACATTAAAGTTTGGAAACTATTTAGAGACTCCATAAATAGGAATGTGAAATGAGTCCAACATAGATCCAACTCTTTTGTGTCAACACTTATCCAACACAAAAACCAAAGATGGGAATGGGTATATGACTGCTACACAAATCCTTTGTATCACTGAGAATAAAAAGAATATGAGAAATATCAAATTTGCAAAGCACAAAGTTCAGATAAGTGATAAATTTCCCCAATGATTTAACAAGAAAAAAAACCTTCTTTCAAGCAATATATGGAATAAAGCACCACCTAAAAAGCACAGCAACAGACACACAGTATAGGCATGACACAATAAAGACATGGTGATACAGCAACTTCTACAAAATTAGAATATAGGTACGACAAGACACAGCAATAAAAACATTTTTTAGGTAAAAAAATCAATATAAATGTAAAAATCAATACTTTTCACTTAAGGAATTATTTAGTTAGTTGTTTTAGTTTATGGTTTAATTGTTGTTATTCTAATAATTGAGGAATTTAGGACAAAAAATGCAAAAATTGAACAAGCATCCTGAGTCCAACCCTGTCCCATGTGTACGGGCATGTCTGACCCTTTTCAATTTTTTTATTTTTTTGGCGTGTCCAACATGTATTCCACTGCATCGGATACGAATACGACACTGCTGCGCATGGGTAAATGGTGTGTCCAGGCTTTCATAGAGCACCACTAGTGGATAAACGGATAAAAGCATCCACAAGAAAACACCACGCTTCACTTATTCTCATGCACTTATACCTTTTATATAGATGCTAACATAAAATAAATCTTGAAACTAGCATCAAAAGTAAAGCAGCTGCAAACCAACATTTTCTTTAGGGAATCAATCTAAATGCAGCCAAACAAAGAGAAAAAAAAAATAAAGCCATATTCAATAGTTCTTACCTGTTTTTTGCTTCTCTGTCTCATGAGTATCAAAAAAACCTGGAGGCAACCCAGGTTGTGTACTGCTAGCCTGAGTATGCTTAGCTGCTTTAGCTTTCAATTCATTAATTGCCTGTCCCAACAAAATGCCTCTCATCAGTAAATTCTTAAATAAGAAAGATAGAAGATAAAACTAGAGTAGTACAGCAGATAACAAATCAAGGAACATGTAAATCAATGTGTAACCAATAAATCATGGAACATACAATCGATGAGAAAAGTGAAACTGCAGATCTCAGTAGCAAAATACTGGGGAAAAAATGAATTATGATGCCAAGGAATTCAAGTCTTCATTCTACTTCTATTTCTACATTTCCTATAACAAGACGTCTCAAAGCTGGAAGTACTTTTGATTTTGCACTAAATTATGAATTAATCACAAGAAAAGTTCAAGATAACTCATAGCTCTCATTGCAAGAAAAGTTTTGGCATTTTGCAGGAAGACTACTTATAAATAAATAAATAAACATATACATATATCATAGCTTTAAAAAGAACACAATTGCGGTATTTGAAGCTAACTGACCTCACCAAAAATTGAATAAATAGATAAACAAATGAAAATAGATACTGTAGAAGGTCAGAAATTGACTTGAAATCCATATCCAACTGTCTGTTTCAATAAAAGATGAAAGACCAGATGTATTTACTCAAAGACTTGATATGCTATCACTATATTGTACAAATTAATAAATCACTCAAAGTGACAGACTATACAATTTACATGAGTAGACAACTGTCCAAACACATTTGAAAACCCCTTCAGATTATGGTCCATAAACAATAGACAGAAGAACATATGCCCTAAGATTAAGGAAGCAAACAAACAGTGCAAGTTCTAGTTTCAATGTACTCCAACTTTCATCAACCTTGCAAAAAATAAACCAATATTTTGGCAATAGCATAATCATATCACAACTAATCCAACAAAAAGTAATTCCTTAAACTTTAAAGATTGTATGAAAAGAACTTAGCACATTTATTTCAAAGTCAGAAGAAAGAAGTAATATGAAGAGATGCAAGTTGGTTATGTTGTAGCATTTTTATCACATCCCATAAACCATCTTACCAGTCAACTGTCTTCAACACCTAATCAATGAACTAAAGACTGCTCTCAAAGGCACACAACATAATCAGACATCCACTACCAGAGCCATGCCTTGTGAGTTCTCACATATGCAAATTGAACTATGCTTTCTAATCCACACCAAATGCATAAGATTACCACATGCAGTCATTTGCCTATGCAGTTGCTCAAAGGCCAACCAACCTACATGACCTCCTACCGACCAAAAAATAGAGCTACACTTAAAAATGTAAATGCACTCCAAGCAGTAGGTAACGTTAACCTTAAGTTATGAATTTGGATCGGTTGAAATCAAGATACACAAGGATCTTTTAGATAGACCTACTACCCACTCAGGACAGATTAAAAGAATCTTCAAACCAATAGAGCTTAGTACAAAATGCCTAAGACCAGAAACCAATCACTCTTCGTCCTCACATATCTGCTAAAGATAGTGAAATGCCTCAACCCATAGAACCAACTCTTGTGCAACAAAGGCTATGCAAGTCATTCAGAGCTGAGCTCTCAAAAGACAGTGCAACACACATGTGGATTAATGGATAGAGTAATGGCACTCTTGTTAAGTGGATTAACATCATAATAACATTATGAACCTGCTTTTGGCATAAAGTTTATGTCAGAGTCCAAAGTGTCATTCACAAGGAAAGCAAAACATTACCTCATGATGTTTACGAGAAGCTTGGTGTACATCCCAATGGGATACAGATTTTAAAGCAACATCACAAACCCGACAGACAGGTTGGTCAGATTCATTGTACCTATATCAAAAGAAAAGAAAGAGAAAATACAGTCAGAAAATAAGTCACAACTACTTTAAGGTGTGATATAGCCATCATCTTTTAAAGATGAAAATTAAAACTGCTATGAAGACTAAAATATAAAGAGCAAAAGATACAGATTTAAAGAAGATAAAAGAAATCAAACCAGAAGGATACATTTCAGACCAATTCTTTAGAAAATAGGCATTGAAAAGCACCCCCAGAACAACAATATCTTCATTTCAGGGGATAAAGAATATGTTTATAGTTATAGACGGTCGTGATGTGGTGAATTTACCTGACAAGAGGAGAATCTATGCGCTTGTCCTTCTTCTGAGCATTCAATTTAGCACGAAACAACGCCTTGTTCCTCGCTTGGGCGTCCATTTCCTCCTAATAATCTTAACAATTGATAAAAAAAAAATTCTTCACCACAAATTGGAAAAAACTTGCTTCCTAAGAAAATAAATTCATATAATCAGTATCATAAAAGGTACAAATTATCACGACAATGGACAGAAAGCGGGTTAAACTCCAAGCTGAAGAAACCAATATTTTAATAACCGGCCCGATATCGAACTGGGGGGCAGTCCGCTTCCCGGTCCAACTAGTTCAAGCCGCAGGTCCAATGTCCGAGCCCCTATTTAATTTTCAAAAAAAGAAAAAGAAAATTGGGGAAAAAAAAGAAAACAAATCAGAAAAATTTTAAATAAAAAAGATAAAACCAAATAATACAAAAAATTAAATGAATAAATTTAAATTCTGAAAGGCGACTGAAATATAAAAAATCAATATGATACAATGAAATAACAGTAGCTTCAAGAGTCGGAGTTAGAACTTGGATTATACGAAGAAGAACGAAGCAGGTGAAGCGTGAGAAGGAAGGGGAAGAAGCAGATGAAGCCGAGAGTCAAGAGAAAAGAGAAGGCAGTTGCAACTTGCAATTAGGAGCTAGCCACCATTTGGGGGCTTTTTTTTTTTTTTTTGTGGGCTGGAAAAACTACAAAGAAACGAGGATGCCCTAAACGAAACCAAGGACTTGGCTGAAGAGCCGAACTAAGGATTAAAAAATATTAAAAATAAGGCTTTTAAACTTTTAAGTGCCTTACAAGATGTTGCAGAATTTCTGTCATTATATTGTTAAAAAAAAAAGGTTAAAATATATAAAAAATTCAGTTTTTTAAATTAAATTTTAAATTTTAATTTATAATCATGTAAGCATTTCATTTTGAGCTGAATATTGACTATCGTTATAGTCAATACGGAGCAGATTTTATTTTTTTTTATGTGACGACGGCGTGAGAAAATTTTAAAAAATTAAAAAATTATTTAAAATTAAAATGTTCATTAAGATAAGATTTTTTTATTTAATTCGATTTAAATTTAGATATTAAGCCCTTGTTAGGTATGAATTGATTTTTGAATTATAAAGAAAAATAAAAAAAATACAAACTAAAGTAACTTATATTCTTTTATTAATTTTTATAGAATAAAAATAATTATTTTATATTAAATTTATTTAAATATATTAAAAATTATATTATAATAGTATAAAATTTTAAAAATAATTTTTTAAATTTGATGAATTGAATTGAATCAATTAAATTAGATTTAAATCAAATCAATTTTAAAGGAAATTTAATTAAGATTTTAATCAATTTTTAATAATTTATAATACTGTATATTAATTATAATACTATAGCTGAAAAATTAGCTGATTTTAATAAAAAAGTGATAAAGATAGTTTTCTTGCAGTGAAAATGCTTTAGGTCGATAACATTTTAAATATTAAATAAAAATCTCTATATTTTTTAACACTATCACATAGCCTAATTATTTTATATTTTGACCAAAGTAGTTAAATTACATGAGAAAATAAACAAGCAAAAAGTAATGTGCAAAATGTAGAAAGAGTGATGACTAACAAGTGTAGTAAATTTATATGTTGACTGCATGAATTACCTAAAACATTGTGTTAAAAATTTACTTTTTGTCATAAACTAATTTATAATTTTGAAAAAAAAACTAATTTACATATTGAGATTGTATTTAGCTTCAAACCCGTTGATGCTTCTAATTTTAAAAGTTTA
Organism: Durio zibethinus; assembly: GCF_047325235.1. Lineage (NCBI taxonomy): Eukaryota > Viridiplantae > Streptophyta > Magnoliopsida > Malvales > Malvaceae > Durio > Durio zibethinus. The sequence goes on from NC_143187.1 coordinate 16,676,642, forward strand.
CATTTATTATATACAATTTAAGTGATATTTGAAGATAAATTTTCTAGGTGATAGAAAAAGAATGTTTCCAACAACCCATAACACTTTTTAGGCTAATACCCAATTCTCATCACTAAGCCCATGAGATTAAAATCTGATAAAGTATAAAACCCAATTCTCATCACTAAGCCCATGAGATTAAAATCTGATAAAGTATAAACTCTATATGTGAAAATAATACACCAAATTCAATCAGCAAAAGCTAGAAACACACATAACCCCATTATGGAACATATAATAACTCTTATCGCCCTTATCTAATTACATCTATGCCATATTACAGTGTACAAAGACATTGGCTTAAATAACTTCATTTATTTATTTATTATTATATGTTATGTAAAGCATGAATATATTTAGATATTACGTTCTTATTATTAGATTTGTAATATATGTTTTTCACTATTTTCATCTTAAATTAAATGATTTTGGTGTAATAATAAATAAAACTAAATGCATGCATAAAAGATGTGTTTTGTTATAATTTCATTATGTATAATAAATATATAACCAACATTCATTTTAAATTATTTTTTAGTATATATAAATTTAAAGCAAAATGTTATAATTTTTTTTCTTTTATAAGTTAAATAAGACCATAGGTCTTCTATAACAATATATAAAATATAGTTATTATTTTTTTATTTACATTACAATAATATTTTTTCAATGTTTTCACATGTCCTATGATATATATAGAACACTAGTAGTATCTATAAAATTTCTTAAGGAAATAATTAAGAATAAAATAGGTGAAAATTAATTTTTTTATATAGACGATGTATCGAAACTTTGGTGTGAGGTTAGATTAATATCACATAGATAAGAAGATAATAATATATGACAAAATATTCATTAACCAAGTAATTAATTTTTAATTAAAAATATTGCTAAATTTAAAAACAAATTAAATTATTGATGTTTTTACTATAGATATGAAAAAAAAAAAAATAAAAGCGAAAAATATTTTCTCTAAATTTAAAATCACATGCATCTCTTCAATATCTTTTCAATTTTCAAGTACCTTATTATTAGTTATTTTTTAAATTCAAAAACACATTTAACTTTAAATCTATTAATATTAATAATATATGCTATGTCATTTTTTTCGGTATTCAAATTTTCTTTAAGATTTATATTGCTTTTGTGATTTTGTTGATTTTATTTAGATGATTTATTGTTTTGACATTATTTTTGTTTGTCACACATTTCTTAATTGATTTTGTTTTTCAATATTTTGATCAAAACCATAATCTAGCAAAGCAATACCAATACTTCTTTTATTATTTAATTGATTGTTTGATATTTATGTTCATCTAAAACATCAATATTATATTTATATTCAATTTTTTTATTTTTTATCCATATATATCTAATATCTCCTATTTCTTCACATGAAACATTTTGATCAAAATAATAATCATAAAATTTAGTTTACTTAGGACATGTTAATTGAATATATGTTTATATATTATGTGTCATAAAGTTTTAAAGATTTAGATATAATTGTAGAAAAAAATACAAAATTTGCAATATAAACACATTTAAGTAAATAAAATAATTCATGTATGGGCCATAAATTAATTTTATATAAAAAAAATAAGTCAATTAAAAATTTAGAGAGAAATAAATATAATTAATATATTGAAATATTTTTAAAATTATATAAAATCAAATAAAATTAATTAAACGTAGCATATGTTACGATTTTTAAGAAAAAAAAAACTAGACTATCCATTTTAAAATTTTTATCAAAATTTTGGTTTTTAGAAATTTTAGAATGAAATTTACATTAAAAAGTGTTATATGTTTTTAATTATCAATTTTAATAAATTTAATGGATAAAATTAATTTATTTTTTATTTTTTTAATTTATTAAAAATAAAAATTTAAAAAATTAAAAATTAAAAATGAAAAATTTTATACTGATGTAATCATTCCTAAGATTTATATCATATTATTAAACAAAAATAACAAAACAGATCAACAAAATAAAGAGAAGACCAAAAAAAGGCGTTTCTTCAGTCTCGTCTCTTCTTTTACTCTGTGCTGCGTCGCTTCTACTGGTACCTCACCTTTGATTCTCTCTTCTGCTTTTTCCCCATTTCTTTACTTTTATCTGCGAAATCTACTCTCGATTTCGTTTGCCCACTCTTAGTTTCTTGCTTGTATCTGAGCGACTAGGGTTTTCAGGAATCCAACCCACTCTTTCCTTTTTCATTTTCCTTCCATCACATTGTCTTCACTGTATTTGCTAGGGATCCAACCGTTTTCATTAATCTCAAATTTATATATCTCTCTTGTAATTTTTTTTCTTTTACTCTTTCTGTTTAGTTCATGTCTTCAATAATGTAGGTTTATTGAATATTGTTTTAATTTGTCTCTGTCATGTTTGACAATTTAGGTTATTAACGTTTCACTTACTGTTATTTGTTCGAATTTGATCTGCTTTTTAATTCATTTTTTTTAGATTTTTTTTGTTTCTAGTTCTAACTTGTTTGCCTTTTTTTTAATACTTTTTTTTCTCTCCGAAACTCTTGACATGCTTTTATTTTTGATGATATTTGCTTTCTTGTTGTAATGCAGATTCCGACTTAAAGTGTAAATTGACATTGAGATTGTTGGGACTGTTCATTACAGAGATGGCAAACTTACAAATAACTGGTATACTGGAAAAGGTATTGTTATTTATATGCTCATTTAAAATAATTCTTTGTGTGTGTGTGTATTTTTTTTTTTTGCTTTCCTCTGTGCTTGCTTCATCTCTTACATTTTGATCAAGTTTATAGATGAATAAAGAAAAATTAGAAAGACTTTTCTGATAAAATTTTATGACTTATTTATCTCTTCCTGCAGATGACCGGGAAGGATAAAGATTACAGATATATGGCTACATCAGATTTATTGAATGAGCTGAACAAGGAGGGCTTTAAGGCTGATTCTGACCTTGAAATAAAGTTGTCAAATATTGTCCTTCAGCAACTCAATGATGTAGCTGGTGATGTTTCTGGATTGGCTGTCAAGTGGTTAGTTTTCTGTTCTCTGTCCTCAGTTTTTTGGATTAATAAGTATGTGTATTTTAGGCATATCATTTTTGTGCTGACCATCATGCTAGGCCAGTTTACTTTATGACATGGATATATTAAAAGTTTTGTTGCTTTAAGCATATCATAATTACTCTTAATTCGTGTTGTCATTTATTGTGATTAAGGTTGCTCTAATATCAATAATAGGTGATTGAATGTATTAAGAGGTTTTAAATTTTACAGACTGATCCAGTCTGTAGCTTTATCGAAGTATGCTGAACATTTTGATTTTGGTTTGTGATGGGTGGATTGATTTGCAGATTGTCTAAGTCTCTTACCAAATTACGGGCTACCTCGTCTGTGACCTTTATGTGAATCAAATGGATGTTGCTGTGACATCCTCATTGAATTGACTCTGCCATGTTTTTTCCTGGTTCTTATATTGCTTCTTGTTTGAGTTTACTCTGATTTTAACTTTTTATTGCAGTCTTGCTCCATTGGTGAAGAAGGTTGGTGAACCAAGAGTTGTGGAGATGACCAATAAACTTTGTGAAAAATTGCTTAATGGCAAAGATCAGCACCGTGACATTGCAAGCATAGCTTTGAAGATGATCATTGCTGAAGTCTCTACGCCATCTCTTGCACAATCCATTTTAATTTCTCTATCTCCTCAACTGATGAGAGGAATAACTGGCCCAGTAAGTTTCTAAATGCGGCTTGTCAAAGCATCATGACTGAAATCACCAGTGAATTTCATTTGAAAGTGTTTCTTTTGGAAAATACTGTTTTAGTTATCTATTCAGTTAAATCTACTAAGTTCTGATGCAGAAGTTTAATTGCAAAAAGATTTATGGCCAATAATATTTATCGTATAAATATCTGGAAAATGCTCCTTCATTTATGGTTGTATCATGCTAAGCATATATCTGACCATGACCATAGATAAACTTTAAGGCTAATATAGTTTCCTTTGATTTGTTGTATTTTTGCAGTGAAAGAAATATAATTTTGTATTTTCTTCATCTTGCTTTAAATTTTTTTGTACTGCTTCATAGTTATTTATTTATTATTTAAATATTTTTGCAGGGGACTAGCACAGAAATTAAATGTGAATGTCTTGACATTTTATGTGATGTCCTTAACAAATTTGGAAATCTAATGGTAACTGACCATGAGATACTTTTAAATGCATTGCTGTCACAATTGAGTTCCAATCAAGCTAGTGTTAGAAAGAAGACAGTTTCTTGTATTGGTAAGATGACTAAATTGTATCAAATCTGGTTTTTTGGTGATGTTTTTGATTTTTTTTCTTATCTTGATGATTTTTTTTTTTTAACTTGATTTGATGTGCTTAAACTTATATTGTCATTTTGGAACCTTTTATGGAGCAATTGTTCAACATACACCTCTTCTCTTAATAATTTTGGTCAATATGGAGAAAGCTGGATGTCTTCTATTTCTTGTTATTTATAAGATGCATGCCCAAAAATGAACAATGAGGAGAGGTTTTACTTCTTTGTGTCTAATGTTGTGATGTTTATGACAATTGTATGCAATTGAAAAAAAAGAATTGACGACTTTATTTATAACTTTTAAAACCTGTGTCATAGTTTATTGACTAGACATTCTTTTGTTTTCAGCATCTCTTTCTTCAAGCTTGTCAGATGACTTGTTAGCAAAGACAACCATTGAAGTTGTACGAAACTTAGGAAGTAAGGGAACAAAATCGGAATTGATCCGCACGAACATTCAAATGATTGGTGCCCTGAGGTAATTACCTCTTTCTACTCATACCATTAATGAATGAAGTTGCCAAATTTAGTAAACTTTTTCTTTGAATTTATGTTGCTCAACTCTTTAACAACAAGGTTTGGTAAACTACACTTAACCCCCCTAGTTTGAAGAATGCCCTCTTAATCCACCTAAGGTTTGCTAGAAAATAAACTCACCAACCCCGGAAAAGTAATAGCATTTACTATTAAGTTAAATGAAAAGACATACTCTGTGTTAATTTTTTTTTTCTTTTTTTTTTTAACCCAAGACTTCTTTTAACTACAAAATGATGAGATTTAGTTAGTTTTGATATTTTAATTATTATCAAATTAAATTTTAATTGAAGTTATATTCTGATTTCATTACATATTAAATATTTAAAAAATTTATCTATAATTCAATTATATATTAAATTTGAGGTGAATGTATTAACTTATCTTTAGTTAGAATACATAAATTAATGACCATTAATTTGAAAAAAAGCTTTAGTGATAAAGAAATTGATTAAAAAAAAAAGAAATGAAACAAGGAAAAAAAAACAAAAACAAAATGATGATATTTATAGTATTTAAAGTAAACTTTGAACAAATATTTGTTTAACTAATGGAATCCTAAGATCTCTTACTTTTTCAAGAGATAAAGAGTGTTTTCAAACTAATGGGGGCAAGTTTATTTTCAATAAAACCTCCTGGATCACAATATTTTCCTTATTAAATTATATATAATCTAATATATTTAATACATAATTGGATTATAATTTAACCTAATTAAAACTTTATTTGATAGTATTAAAGATGATTTTAAAACTAATTAAATATTTCAATTATATTTATAACCTCTGTTACATAGACTCGTCGTTTTATACTACCATACCTGTGTTGACACCATGCGACACAGGTTCAGGTGTGAAATACTCATATGATATGGTTTGGTAATTCAGACTCTGCAACAAAGGAAATGAGCCAAATTAAACATTGAATGAAGAAAGTGGTTTCAGAGACAACAATGGGTGATTGCTTGGCTACAGGAACACCAAATTAACACAGCTCGATCCATAAATTGACTGAAAAATTGAAAGGAATTGAGGAAGTATTCTGGGAAGATACTAAGAGGAGAAGAACAGGAGATAATAAGAAGGAGATAGGATTGTTTTAGAGATAAGAAGAACAAAGATTTGAAATTAGCTTTAAGTGTGACCCAATTCTTGTCTTACATTGCAACCTGCTTTCTGCCTTCCAGCCCTTCCTCCTTTAGTTTCAAATAATAATAATAATAAAAAAGACCGTGATGCACTTTGAGTCTTTGATAAAGAAAGAAGAGAGAAGACTAAAATGACAAGAAGAAAATTCTAGACAAGTCACATGATAGGCTTTTGTGACCTTCTTTAACTGGCTTTTCTTTTATAAATGAAAAAAAAAAAAGAAAAAAATTGACTAGAATATAAGCCCAATTTGAATATAAGCGTCATTACTTTTAATGTGTTAACAAATTCAATTTGATTATACGCCCAAATTTAGTTTCACTAAATTACATAAAACAATATAATTCCAAAAAATGAAAGCAATGTTTTTTGAGCATTGGATAAATGAGATATAGCCTATGAGGCTGGGACTGTGTAGGTGCTAGTTAGAAAACTTACCCACATACCCATATCCTTATTTTGGAGACATTTTAGCTGACTCCTTGAGTCCAAAATTTTGGATGAGAGGAGAATTGAATCCTTAGATGCATGCCTTTATTGGATACCCACACCTGAGTCCATGTAATGTAGTTTATAACTAATTAAATCTCACAATTTTGTAAGTAAAAATAAAAAGGCTTGGACAAAAGTAGACTTGGCCATGCTGTGGGCCAGGCCCCGAGTTTGTCTGGGCCTTCAACAAGGTTTTTGAATCCGATTTAATTTTAATTCTAAAAATATTTAAAAATATTAATATTTAATATCTTTTTAATTTTTAAATATATTTTAAAAAAACTTTGGGCTTAATAGGCTTGACAGGCCGGGCTTGGTTCAAGGATTTCCAAGGGCCAATTTTGCCCATCCCGGCCCATGGAGAAGTCTAGACAAAAGGAAAGCAAAAAAAAAAAAAAGAAATAAAAAATGAAATGGAGACGTAAAAAACAAAGGAGTATACCTATCTTTTTGTTAAAGTTAATTTGGTAGTTAACACCATTACTTTTTAAAGGGGTTAGTGTGTTATCAACCATACCTCAGGGAGCCTTTTTATTTTACCCTTACTGAAGGTTTGCTCCTTAAAACCTCACACATTAATATATCGAGAAAATTAAAGTGCTTGGCTCAAGAAGGCAACCCATTACAAGAAGGCAACCCATTACACACCAATATATCGAGAAAATTTTCAGTTGTAGCTGATTGTTTTGGTCCTAGAGGTACTAGGGCTGATAAGTTGAAGCTAGTGTTTCTTTTTGTGATGGCAACAACATTATCAATGTATTGATCCATTCCTTGTTCAATTTTAAATGCTGAATATATGGTTTAACATCTAACTAGAGTTGGATGATTTATCATGCATTGAAGTCATAAATATGCTCACAAATCAATTTTTTGAATGTTGCTTTGATACCGAATGGTTCTTCTTCAAGCAACATGCCACTGTTGTTATTTTTATATTTATGAATTCTTTAGAGGGTTAAATCTTTGAGGGTATGATTTCAGTGTTTTGTCATTTTATTAGCATGTTGGCTAAAAAAATTGTCATTATTGTATTCTAGCCGTGCTGTTGGGTATCGTTTTGGGCCCCATCTTGAAGACACTGTGCCAGTGCTTATTAGTTACTGCACAACTGCATCAGAAAACGATGAGGAGCTTCGAGAATATAGCTTGCAGGTGCTGTGTGTGGCTTGTCTCTTAGAGGGTGTATTGTGCATTAGTACCTGATATTGTCAGTTTTGTTCTGGGCTGGTTAAATTTATGATTTAATAATTGACATGCTCATAGCTGTCAAGTTTTGATTTCAGGCACTAGAAAGTTTTTTGCTTCGATGCCCTAGGGATATTTATTCCTATTGTGATGAAATCCTTCGCCTTGTTTTGGAGTATTTAAGTTATGATCCAAACTTTACTGATAACATGGAGGAAGATACTGATGATGAGAATCATGCGGAGGAGGAAGATGAGTATGTTTTTTCATTTGTGCATCTAAGATGACTTACAAATTCCTTGATGCATGAAAGACTGGTTATTTATCTCCAGCTCCTTCTTGTTTTATAGTGAGAGTGCAAATGAATATACTGATGATGAAGATGTAAGCTGGAAAGTTCGAAGAGCAGCTGCAAAATGTTTAGCGGCATTAATTGTTTCTCGCCCTGAGATGCTATGTAAGCTATATGAGGAGGTATATATTGCCTTTCCTATCATAAAATTCTTCTGATACTTCCCGTGCAACTTGTTAAAGAAGTATACCTCTCTTTGTGCAGGCTTGTCCTAAGTTGATTGATAGATTTAAAGAAAGGGAAGAAAATGTCAAGGTAAGGTTCAATCAATGGTTTATAGATATTCCATTCTTCACATGGGTTTGTTCATCAAAGAATGATACATTGCAGATGGATGTTTCCAATACATTCATTGAGCTACTACGCCAAACTGGAAATGTGACTAAAGGACAGAATGACATGAATGAACTCAGGCAAGTTTCTCATAAGATTCAAGTGGCAAAGATAGATTTTTTTTTCATGTTTCCCTGAACTTTGTCCTCACTTAAAATTTTTACCTAGAATTTAATTTTGTATGAGCTGACCCAATTTGGATTATACCTCCCTTTCCCAACCTAACCTGAATTTATCAAAAAAGGAAGTTAGTGATCTGGATTCAAAATTCATATGGCCTGGAGCGCGACTTAAACTTGAAATGACCATGTCCCAAGTATGATTTGAATCTTGAAATGGCTCCAAATAAAACCTAAAATAACCATACTGTGAACTTATGATGAGGATAATCTTTATTTTCTTAATTAAAATTTCAAATTTAGGAAAAATAATGAATACTGTACAAATCTGTGTTGCTACCTTTTTTGGTAAATTTGTTGCTAAAATTTTGTAAAAAATAAATTTGATTGGTCAAATTTTTTGAGAGTTGACAAGGCTGATTTGACTTGAATTGCTCAACTTCATCCATTTTCAGCTCAACTGTATCTGATCTTTAACCGTTCTTGAGCTAACCATTTGCTCTTATCACTTTTTTTAATTGTTAAATTATTTTTTGACAGCATTCACTCAATTTTACGTTTAAAATTCAAAATTAATGCATGAAGTTGAATTGAAAGTCGAGAGATATTATTGGATATCAAAATTACTCTCTAGGGTCAAAATGAAATATGATTGGACTTAAGCCAACCTTAAACTTGAAATGACTTGAAACCTTCCCAAACCTGAAATGTCTTGACCTGAGATTATTGAAACCTTGAGTGACCTGGACACAATATTTCATAAACCTGAAATGATTCAAATTTTAGAAGAATTCAAAGAGCAAGGTTTATCTAACTTATTCTGTGTCTTATTTGCTTCATGTTCTTTTGATTTATCTTTGAACTCTTGTTCACAACTCCGGGGCAGCCATAACGAAATAAAGTGCTTGGATGCATCTGTGTTTTATAATCTGGTATAGTTTTATAATTTTGTAATTGTGTTCAAAATCATGTAATGGAGGTTCCATAAAACTGTAGGCAGCCCATTGCCCTAATTACTGCACCAATAAAGGAATTTTTTCTTGCTTGCAGTTATCCAGAATTTTATTTGAACATCTTGAAGTTCTCATCATCTGCTCTAGTTAGTATTAGAAGTTTAAACAAGCTGAGCCAAGCTGATACAGTGCCAGGCTCAAGTTTGGCTCAATTAAAAAGCTCTAGGCTCAAGTTTAGCTCAAGCTTTTCCCTTCTGCTTGAGCTTGTTGAGCTTGACTCGATTAAGCTTAGTTGTCATCAACTTGAGTAAGTAGCTCGAAGCTCCAGCTTGAACTCGAATGCCAAATGAAAATATGTAAATAAATATTGTGAAAAAACTAAGAAATAAAACTGAAAAATTAAAAGTAAAACTGAATGTATATTGAAAAACTGCTCATAAAAAATTATATAAGCACCTTAGGTTTATATACAACTAACTAGTGGGTAAACTAGGAAACTAAATCTTCTTAAAAATTGATCCTATAATTGAGGGATTGTCTATCCTAATTTTTTATTCTTAATTCTAGGGATACAAATATAAATATACAGATTACAAGATTGCAATCAGTTGTAAATAAGTGTTTTCCCACACTCCCCCTCAAATTGATGAATAGGTGTTTTCCATTCCTAGCCTGGAAATAATTTCTTGAAATGTTGCATTGCTAAGACCTTTAGTCAACACATCTGCAAGTTGACCCTTGGTTGATACATATGTGTACAAATCAACCCACTATCTAGTTTTTCTTTTATGAAATGTTGGTTTGCTTCAGTGTGTTTTGTTCTATTATGTTGTATAGGATTGTGTGCAATGCTTATTGCAGGCTTGTTATCATAGTAGAGTCTCATTGGTCTATCCCACTTGATCTTTAGGTCTTCTAGGATAATCTTTAACCATAGTAGTACACAAATTCCTTGAGCCATTGCTCTAAACTCTGGTTCAGCACTTGATCTTGCCACTACATTCAGTTTTTTACTTCTCCAAGTCACAAGATTACCACTTTGGAAAGTGCAGTAGCCTGAGGTGGATCTTCTATTAGTTATTGAACCTGCATAATCAGCATTTGTATATGCCTCTAGAACCAGCCTCGAATTTCTTTTGAATAAGATGCCTCTCCCACGATTGGCCTTTAAATAATGCAATACAATTTATGATTAGGATCCATAGGGGTATTTGTAGGTTTACATGCGAGCTTCCTAGTTTCTTTCAGAAGATCCATCACATGCCGTGAGTGAGCTACTTCAATTCCTAGGAAGTACTTCAATCTCCCTTGCTCTTTTATCTCAAATTCTCTAGCCAAACACTGTTTTAGAGATTCTCTCTCTTTTTCATTATATCCAGTTACAATTATATCATCAACATACACTAATAGAGTGCTTGATAAACAATGTGTGATCTCCTTGACTTTGCTTATATCCCATTGCTAGCATCACTTTGGCAAATCTCCCGAACCAAGCCCTAGGAGACTGTTTAAGGCCATATAAAGCCTTTTTCAACTTGCATACTTTGTTTGCTATTAGATGATCTCTAAATCCCGGTGGAACCTTCATATATATTTCTTCTTCCAAATCACCATGTAGAAAAGTGTTCTTTACATCAAATTGTTGAAGTTGCCAAATGATAACAAAATCCTAACTGTATTCATCTTGGCAACTGGAGCAAAAGTTTCTTGATAATCCACTCCATAAGTTTGAGTGTAGTCCTTACCCACTAACCTGGCTTTATACCTTTCAACAGTACCATCTGCCTTGTATTTTATAGTGAAAACCCATTTACACCCAACTATATTTTTTCCTTTAGGCAATTTTGCTAGTTGCCATGTCTTATTTTTCTCTAGGGCCTCCATTTCTATTTTCATAACTTGCCTCCATTTCTCACTGGATAATGCCTCGGATAATGTAGTTGGAATAGAAATAGTGTTTAGGCTCACAAGAAAATTTTTGTGGGATGGTGAGAATTTTTCAAATGACACAAAATTAGAGATTCGGTATAGTGGATGTTTAGTACATTCTATTGTTCCTTTCCTAAAGGTAATAGGCAGATCATAATCATTAATTATAGTTTTAGGAGATTCATGCTCATTTTGAGAAACAAAGTCAAATACTGTAGTTACCTCATTTCTAAAGTTTGGATCAAGTTCTTGGACTAGCACTAGTTCAGGATTTGGAACTTTCCTTCTTGAGTACACCTGTAATTCCTTCATAGAATCAAGAACAATAATATCCTTTGTCACATCTTCTGTGTTTGGAATGGGTTTAGACTCAAATTCAGTGTTTGACTTGGATTTAGAAGAAACAGGTTTTGACTCAGAAGAATTAATGGCTGAAAATGTTGAATAAAACGACAAATCAAGCAAAAAGAAGTCTTTATCCTTATCTTCCATGAATGAAGTCTCCCCCTAAAGATAAGGTGAGTAAAAAATGGTTTACTTTCTTAAAAAGTGATATTTGCAGACATATAGGATTTCTTGGTAGGAGGATGATAACATTTATACTCTTTATGAGTTGATGAATATCCCAAAAAAATGCACTTAATTGCTATAGATCCAATTTCCCCCTATTGTGACTGTGAACATGAACAAATGATGTACAACCAAATATCCTAGGTGTGAGGTTGTTTGTGGTATTAAAGTTGGGATAGAATTGTGAGAGTAGTTCCATAGGAGTTTTAAATCCCAAAACCCTTTAAGGTTACCTATTTATAATGTGTGGCAGTGAGAGCAGCTTCCCCCTAATAGGATTTGGGTAACGTTTGCTTGAAAAAGTAAAGCTCAAGTTATGGCTGGTAAATGACTTTTTTTCTCTCTGCCACTCTATTCTGCTATGGAGTATTAACATAAGATGAATCATGGATAATCCCCTCCTTTCGAAAATAGGTAGATAAACTCTTGTTGAAATAGTCTCTTGCATTATCAGACCTAAGTCTTTTGATTTTCACTCCAAATTGATTCTAGATCATGTTTTGGAAGCTTAAAACCACACTATTCACATCTAATTTGGATTTAAGTAAAAATATCCAAGAGACTCTGGTACAATCATCTATGAAAGAAACAAACCACCTAGTACTCGAAATATTAGGAATTGTAAAGGGACCCCATATGTCACTATGAAACAAGTAAAAAGGAGTAGAACTTCTTTTATTGCTAACTGGAAAAGACACACATCTATGATTTGCAAGTTTACAAGCATCATAATGAAAATTTTCGGCATTTAATCCTTTGAACAAATAGGGAAACATGTTTTTCAAAGTTCCAAAAGAAGGATGTCCAAGACGAAAATGATAAAGCCAGATTTTATCTTTATTGGGAGATTTTTCAAAAAGAATGACAAAGGTAAACTATTCTTGATATTACTTGTGTTGTTTGATGTTTCAAGATAGTATAGTCCATCCTTCTCCTTAGCAAGTCCAATCCTTTACCCCGAACTCTGGTCTTGAAATTCACAATAAGAGGGATAAAAAGTTACTTTGCAATTTATATCTCTGGTAAGTTTTTGTATAGATATCAGATTAGTAAACAATCCAAGAACATGAAGAACATTTTTAAGAACAAACGAGGGATTAATTTGAACATCTTTTAATCTTGCCATTGTAGTAAGCGAACCATCTGCAACAATAATTTTTTTATTACTAGGACACAAGGTATACGTACTAAACTTCTGTGAGGAATGTGTCATATGGTTTGTGGCTCCTAAGTGAATGACCTAAGAACTCGTAATAGGCTTAACCTTGACATTTAATCCATGAGAACCAAAAGCTTTACCTGAACTAGAGACCTTACCTAAGGAACATACCCCCGTAGGCTTTTCAAGGGTTTTCAATAGGCTTTTCAGCTTCTCAATCTCTTCTTTGTCCAACTTTCCTTGTTTCCAAGATATTTGTAGTACTTTGATGATTTTCACAGTTGACACTTCCTCAATAGTGATATCTTTCTTTGAATTGAAACAAGTCTTAAGATATAATTAGAAATGACTCTTAGCAATGAAGGCTAAAGAAGGGAAAAATAAAATGGCTATGAAAGCTTTAATAGGGTTCGGTAATGAAGGCCTAAAATAGAAGTCAACAATGAAGGCTAAAAATTTTGCTTCCCAAGAAGAGCCTAAAGCTCTGATATCGGTTGTTGGGAGATTTGTCACACTTGGAGCCCATGGTAGCACACGAAAAAGCCCATACATACATGTTGGACACCACTTGAGGCCAAAAGCTTAATCTATTAGGTTCTTGGGTCCTCTTTGCATATATACATCTCATTTAGATTTTTTAGTGATGTGTGATTCTTTGCTCACATGTGAACCTTATCCCAACAATTCTCCCGTTCACTTGTGAGTTCTAATCAAGTCCCACCTCGGCTCCCTTGTATGAGTAAGTCTTATCAACACCTCCTTTGGACCAAACAACCTCACATCTCTAGTAAAACTGAATGTATTAGACTTTATGGCCTACTCCGAACAAGGCTCTGATACCATATGGAAAAACTAAGAAATAGAATTGTGTGAAAAACTAAGAGTAAAACCGAATGTATATTGAAAAATTGCTCATAAGAATTATACAAGCACCTTAGGTTTATATACAACTAACTAGTGGGTAAACTAAGAAATTAAATCTTCCTAAAAACTAATCCTATAATTGAGGGATTGTTTATCCTAATTTTTTGTCCTTAATTCTAGGGATACAAATACTTAATTCTAGGAATACAAATATAAATATACAGATTATAAGATTACAATCAGCTATAAATAAGTGTTTTCCCACAAATATAATAATTTTTTATATATAAATAAAATATTAAATATTTTTAAAAAATTTCAAAACTTGAGCCACTCGAGTCAAGTGTTCTAGAGCCCGAACTTGACTCAACTAGTTACTTGAATTCCTCGAGCTCAAGTTCAGCTAGCTGTAAACAAATCGAGTATTATAAAACTTGAATTCAATTCAACTCGTTACTGAATTACTCAAGCTCAAGCTCAGCTTGACTGCCAAGGAGTCAAGTTTGAGCATTCATTGACCGAGCCTAAGTAGCTCATGAGTTGTTTGACTTGTTTCAACCCTAGTCATTATTGTTGCTTTTATTGTTTTCGTTCATGAGATTATCATCATTATCACCACTTTCCTTGTCTTCAGCATCTTAATTATTGTTAAATATAGGGTTTGAGTTCACTATGTAAATTAACATTAATGAGTTGAGGACCTTTTATCGGCCATACTATTGAGCTGTATTGAATGAAATTCAATTTCCAGTACCTTTGTGGAGGCCTGTGCCTTTTCAGCCTGGGCCACTCTTATGTGATTTTATTCACACATAAATGCTATTGTTGTGTAGTCCAAGATGGTTATTGAAGCAGGAGGTGCCCAAAATTGTTAAATCCATAAATCGTCAGCTACGTGAGAAATCTATTAAGACAAAGGTAAGAATTACTTGCATACTTTATAGTTTATTACATATAATTTATTCTGCATAACATATCATTCTATCTACAGGTTGGTGCATTTTCTATTTTGAAAGAACTGGTGGTTGTCTTGCCAGACTGCCTTGCAGATCACATTGGAACACTCATACCTGGAATAGAAAAGGCATTAAATGTATGTGACTTTCACACTTTTTGGTGTGTAATGTTATTCTTAGTTCTTTTTTTTTTCCCCCATCTTTCCAATTACTTTTATTTGTAAATTTTCCAGGATAAATCGTCTACTTCAAATTTGAAGATTGAAGCACTTATATTTGCAAGATTGGTATTGGCATCACATACTCCTTCTGTTTTTCACCCTTACATCAAGGTAAAAGTAGTAAGTTTCGGTTTATGTGGATGCTCTAATCTAGTACTTTTGTGATTCCAAATGACAAAAGTTCATTTATCCATTGTGTTAAAGAGGCTTGTGTGCTTGCTGAATATAGCTGTCTAGTTGAAAAGTGTTGTTGTTTGACCTCTCTGACTGGGGTAATTGGTTTCATCAAAACTAGGGGAAAAAAACTAAAGGAAAAATAAGGAAGATCGATATTGGTATAACTTAATATTGTCTCTGAAGTGAACTTATCGAGTTGTATATGTAACATTAGTTTTTTTATGCTATCATGAGTTTTTTTTTTGTTCTTTTCAATTTTCTAACTTTATTCTGATCTTTCAATGATGTGAGGACTACTCTGAAATTAAATTGGCTTGATGCTTCTTTGGATTTTTTATAGCCACCAGTTTTCTTAGTTCTGGATTGGCTAATTGTGCCTAAAACAATGCTGAGAAACTGCATTAATCCTTGAACAGTTTGATCTCTGCTTAAAACTGTTATAAAAATTTTTGGTGCTGCTGCAATTTCAGTCCCTTCATCTGTTCTCAGTAATCACTGTGATGTTGTTCTATCACATATTTATTTTTAAAATTTTTGAGTTTCTTGATCATCACAACATGTATACAATATTTCTGTTTATCTTATTTTTGTTTTATCATATTTTTCTTCTGTGGCCAATATTAATTTCTTCTATGACAATCTTAGTTGGTAAATATGTCATACAGGCTCTTTCCAGCCCTGTTTTATCTGCTGTTGGTGAGCGTTATTACAAAGTCACAGCTGAGGCATTACGAGTATGTGGGGAACTTGTTCGTGTATTGCGGTCAAATCTTGAGGTGAAACTTCTCTCTTGCAATTTGAGAGTCAGTTTACCAATTTTATTTATTGCTGGAATGATGTTAGGATCCTATACTGATTTAAACTTATGTATCTCCAATATTTTAGTAGTTCCGAGTTTTGCTTGATTTAATGATTACAGTTATGATGAAATGATTCAGGGTTTTGGTTTTAATTTTAAGCCTTACGTTCATCCAATCTATAGTGCAATAATGTCCCGCTTGACGAACCAAGATCAAGATCAGGTGAGGAGAGTTTGATTAATTTCCCCCCTACGGTCATGTTTCTTCTGAGATTACTTGAATTCAAATGATTTTTGAGATTAGTTGATTGACATCATGCTTTTTCTCTTGTTTCCTCCTTTTTCAGGAGGTGAAGGAGTGTGCTATTTCTTGCATGGGGCTTGTCATTTCAACTTTTGGTGATAACCTTGGAGCAGAGTTACCTGCATGCCTTCCTGTACTTGTTGATCGAATGGGAAATGAGATAACTCGACTTACTGCTGTGAAGGTTAGTTGCATTCTGTGCTTTTGGTAGTATCACTTGTTTTAGTCCTATCATCAAAATTTTGAATGTAATTTCTTGAAGCATTAGCTTTGTTACAATGATAATTTTTTGTTGTCTCAACCTGTCTGACAATTATTCTTTACTTCTAGACGCATTTAGGTGTCTATTGTTAGTCGTGGACTTATGCATGCTCTCATGTTTTTCTGGTTAAATTTTTTTATTAAACCCACCCTTCAAAGCTCTCAAATGGAGCCATTTTTTTTTTTTAGAATATCTCCAAAAAGCATGAAAATTCTCTGCTTTTCTGTTTTTTTTTAATACTGACATGGCATTGTTGGACTATGTAACTGCTTAACATGGCTTCTTATACTTATTCCTCTGTTTACTTGATAGTATGTAAATGTTTTGTGAATTTGAACTTAATTTTTGTATTCTATTCTATTGGAAATCCATTGTGAATCATCTGATAGTGAAGCTGTTTGGCATCTAAATAATTCTCCTTGATAACCCTGCTCTTTTGAAGGGATGATTAAAATATTATTATATTTTATTAATTGCCAAAATGGGGGACGTGGGTTAGCTTTTGATGCATTTATATTGCATAGTTCTCCTTTACTTTTCATCGTAGTAAGATGACCATTAAACTGTAGGTTTTAAGTTTAGCATAATGTTAGTTTCTCCACACAATGCGCTTTCAATTCTTCATAATTTAGAAATACAAATTTTCATTAAATGAACTCTAAATTCAATGTCGTGTTAGTAAAGATAAGTGTTAATCTTTTAATTGACAAAATATTGATGATGAAAAAATTAGTTCCTTTGTGGTTGCTTTTGTTGGGTGCCAACAATTTGTGGCTTTATACTAAACCAGGGTGTTTCATAGGCTTTAGCATAGTCAATTTGTTGGAACTGGTGATACTCAATTGTATGTTTTTTCTATCCCCAAATTGTTCAAACTTTGATAAATCAAGGAATATTTTCTTATAAATGCATGTCTCACTGGCTGGGTTGCATTGATAATGAATCTTGTCATATCTTTTTCTATGATAAAATTTCTTTTACTGAAGTTGATTTTGATTTATGATTTGTTGAATGGAACACATTTCCTTTACTTGATTATAGGTTCTATGATAGTACATGGAAATTTCATAGCTGCTAATATATTTATTTTTGGTTCTGTTTATACTTTTGTTGGAATTGAGGCGCATATATGCTAGTTACTGGGTTTTTTTTTTTTTTTAAAAAAAATGGTTATGTGAGTTAGAGTGTGGCCTCTTAATCTGTCAAAATTTGAATCCAGGCATTTGCTGTTATTGCTGCTTCTCCTCTTCGGATAGATCTATCATGTGTTTTGGAGCATGTAATTTCGGAGTTGACTGGATTCCTGCGGAAAGTATGGAAGTTTGTTACTTGTTGAATTAGTGAACTGTTTTATGATGATACTTATGTTCACGTGTTTAATCTAAATTTTACTTGTTTTTGGAAAACAGGCCAATCGGGCATTAAGGCAAGCAACACTAGGGACGCTAAATTCATTAATTGTAGCCTATGGAGATAAAATTTGTCCATCTGCATATGAAGTTATTATTGTGGAACTTTCAACTCTGATTAGGTTCTATTCCTACTTTATCTTTTATTTTGGTTCGCATTTTAGAAGTTTGGCATGGTTATTATCTACTTGATTGCTTTCTAAACCCCATTTCTTTATTTCAGTGATTCTGACTTGCATATGACGGCTCTTGCTCTTGAACTCTGCTGCACCCTAATGGCTGACAAGAGGTCTAGCCAAAATGTTGGTTCTGCTGTTAGAAGCAGAGTTCTTCCCCAGGCGCTAACATTGATCAAGAGCTCATTGCTACAGGGCCAGGCACTTTTGGTATCTCCTTTTCATTTTAATGCGATTACATCTGCTTTAGGATCCTTTTATGTGTGTTAAACCTTTGTTGGAAATTGCAGGCTTTGCAAAATTTTTTCGCTGGCTTGGTGTATTCAGCAAATACTAGTTTCGATTCATTACTGGAATCTCTTCTTTCAAGTGCAAATCCATCTCCTCAGTCTGGTGGTGTTGCAAAACAAGCATTGTATTCAATAGCTCAATGTGTAGCTGTTATTTGCCTCACTGCAGGTGATCAGAAATGCTCATCTACGGTTAAAATGCTCACCGACATCCTTAAAGATGACGGCACTTCCAATTCGGTATTTTCCAGTTAGAACTTTTCATAGTGTCCTTGATGTTTCTATTGCATTGATGGTATTCTTGTAAGGAAGTTGACAATAGGCTAGTCAGTGAGCATTGTTTGTGTATTACTGTGCTATTGCCTTGCTGTTGAATTTGGATTCTAGTAATTCTGTGGAAATTGAATGTATATTGAAAAACTGCTTATTTTTAATTATACAAGAATCTTAGGTTTATATACAACTAACTAGGGGTTAAACTAGGAAACTAAATCTTCCTTAATTCTAGGGATACAAATACTTAATTCTAGAGATACAAATATAAATATACAGATTACAAGATTACAACCAGCTGTAAATAAGTGTTTTCCCACACTCCCCCTCAAGCTGGTGAATAGGTGTTTTCCATTACTAGCTTGGAAATAATTTCTTGAAATGTTGCATTACTGAGACCTTTAGTCAACACATCTGCAAGTTGACCCTTGGTTGATACATAAGGTGTACAAATCAACCCACTGTCTAGTTTCTCCTTTATGAAATGCCGGTCTACTTCAATGTGTTTTGTTCTGTCATGTTGCACAGGATTGTGTGCAATGCTTATTGCAGACTTGTTATCACAGTAGAGTCTCATTGGTCCATCCCACTTGATCTTCAAGTCTTCTAGGATAATCTTTAACCATAGTAGTTCACAAATTCCTTGAGTCATTGCTCTGAACTCTGCTTCAGCACTTGATCTTGCCACCACATTCTGTTTTTTACTCCTCCAAGTCACAAGATTACCACCTAAGAAAGTGCAGTAGCCTAAGGTGGATCTTCTATCAGGTACTGAACCTGCATAATCAGCATCTGTATATGCTTCTAGAACTAACCCCGAATTTCTTTTGAATAAGATACCTCTCCCTGGATTGGCCTTCAAATAGTGCAATATACGGTAGACAGCCTGTAGGTGCACTTCTTTAGGACTATGCATAAATTGACTTACCACACTCACAGCATATGCTATATCAGGTCTAGTATGTGAGAGATAAATGAGTCTTCCAACTAATCTTTGGTACATCTCGCTATTTACAGCAGCATCTTCATTAGCTTCTCCAATTTTATGATTAGGATCTATAGGGGTATTTGCAGGTTTAAATGCAAGCTTCCCAGTTTCCTTCAGAAGATCCATCACATATTTCTGTTGTAAGATAAAAATACCATGCCGTGAGTGAGCTACTTCAATTCCTAGGAAGTACTTCAATCTCCCTAGCTCTTTTATCTCAAATTCTGTAGCCAAACACTGTTTTAGAGATTCTCTCTATTTTTCATCATCTCCAGTTACAATTATATCATCAACATACACTAATAGAACTGTGACTCTCCCTGAATCAGAGTGCTTGATAAACAATATGTGATCTCCTTGACTCTGTTTATATCCCATTGCTAGCATCACTTTGGCAAATCTCCCGAACCAAGCTCTAGGAGACTGTTTAAGGCCATATAAAGCTTTTTTCAGCCTGCATACTTTGTTTGCTTCTAAATGACCTCCAAATCCCGGTGGAACCTTCATATATATTTTTTCTTCCAAATCACCATGTAGAAAAGCATTCTTTACATCAAATTGTTGAAGTTGCCAATTGTAATTTGCAGCCAATGATAACAAAATCCTAACTGTATTCATCTTGGCAACTGGAGCAAAGGTTTCCTGGTAATCCACTCCATAGGTTTGAGTGTAGCCCTTAGCCACTAACCTGGCTTTATACCTTTCAACAGTACCATCTGCCTTGTATTTTACAGTGAAAATCCATTTACACCCCACTGGATTTTTTCCTTTAGGCAGCTCTACCGGTTCCCATGTCTGATTTTTCTCTAAGGCCTCCATTTCTATTTACATGGCTTGCCTCCATTTCTCACTGGATAATGCCTCGGATAATGTAGTAGGAACAGAAATAATGTTTAGGCTCACAAGAAAATTTTTGTGGGATGGTGAGAATTTTTCAAATGACACAAAATTAGATATTGGGTATAGTGGATGCTTGGTACATTCTCTGGTTCCTTTCCTAATGGCAATAGGCAAATCATAATCACTAGTTATAGTTTTAGGAGATTCATGCTCATTTTGAGAAACAGAGTCAAAAATTGTAGTTACCTCATTTCCAGAGTTAGGATCAAGTTCTTGGACTGGCACTAATTCAGGATCTGGAACTTTCCTTCTTGAGTACACCTGTAATTCCTTCATAGAATCAAGAACAATATTATCCTTTGTCACATCTTCCGTATTTGGAATGGGTTCAGACTCAAATTCAGTGTTTGACTTGGGCTCAGCAGAAGCAGGTTTCGACTCAGAAGAATTGATGGGTGTAAATGTTGAAGAAGGGGGCAAATCAAGCAAAAAGAAGCCTTTATCCTTATCTTCCATGAATGAAGTCTCCCCCTGAAGATAAGGTTGAGTAAAAAATGGTTTATTTTCTTCAAAAGTGATATCTGCAGACACAAAATTTTTTGGTAAGAGGATGATAGCACTTAAATCCTTTTTGAGTTGAAGAATACCCCACAAAAATACACTTAATCGCTCTTGGATCCAACTTTCCCCTGTTATGACTGTGAACATGAACAAATGATGTACAACCAAATATCCTAGGTGTGAGATTGTTTGTGGTATTGAGGTTGGGATAAAATTGTGAGAGTAGTTCCATAGGAGTTTTAAATCCCAAAACTCTTGAAGGTAACCTATTTATAATGTGTGTGGCAGTGAGAACAGCTTCCCCCTAATAAGATTTAGGTACATTTGCTTGAAAAAGAAAGGCTCGGGTTGTGGCTAGTAAATGGCTATTTTTCCTCTCTGCCACTCCATTCTGCTGTGGAGTATTAACACAAGATGACTCATGGATAATCCCCTCTTTTTGGAAATAGGTGGATAGAGTCTGGTTGAAGTAGTCTCTTGCATTATCAGACCTAAATCTCTTGATTCTTACTCCAAATTGATTTTGGATCATGTTTTGGAAGCTTAAAAACACATTATTCACATCTGATTTGGATTCAAGTAAAAAAACCCAAGAAACCCTAATACAATCATCTATGAATGAAACAAACCATCTCGCACCAGAAATATTGAAAATTGTAGAGGGATCCCAAATGTCACTATGAATCAAGTAAAAGGGAGTAGAACTTCTTTTGTTACTGATTGGAAAAGACACACATCTATGTTTTGCAAATTCGCAAATATCACAATGAAAATCTTCAACATTTAATTCTTTGAACAAAGAAGGAAACATGTTTCTCAAGGTTCCAAAAGAAGGATGTCCAAGACGAAAATGATAAAGCCAGATTTTGTCTTTATTGGAAGATTTTTCAGAAAGAAATGACAAAGGTAAACTATTTTTGATACTACTTGTGTTATTTGATGTCTCAAGATAGTATAGTCCATCCTTCTCCTTAGCAAGTCCAATCATCTTCCCCGAACTCTGGTCCTGAAATTCACAATAAGAGGGATAAAAAGTTACTTTGCAATTCATATCTCTGGTAAGTTTTTGTATAGATATCAGATTAGTAGACAATCCAGGAACATGAAGAACATTTTTGAGAACAAACGAGGGATTAACTTAAACATCTCCTAATCCTGCCACTGTGGTAAGTGAACCATCAGCAATAACAATTTTCTTATTACTAGGACACAGGTTATATGTACTAAACTTTTGTGGGGAATGTGTCATGTGATCTGTGGCTCCTGAGTCAATGACCCAAGAACTTGTAATAGGCTTAGCCGAGACATTTAATCCATGAGAACCGGAAGCTTTACCTGAACTAGAAACTTTACCCAAAGAACATACCATAGTAGGCTTTTCAAGGATTTTCAATAAGTTTCTCAGCTTTTCAATCTCTTCCCTGTTGAACTCTCCTTGTTTCTGAGACATCTGTAGTACTCCAGTGATTTTCTCAGTTAACATTTCCTCAAATTGGGTGATAGTGATATCTTTCTTTGAAAGGGTTCGGCAATGAAGGCCTAAACAGGATTCGGCAATGAAGGCCTAAAAAAGTTAGCAATGAAGGTTGAAAATTTTTCTTCCTAAGAAGAGCCTAAAGCTCTGAAACCATGTGGAAATTGAATGTATATTGAAAAACTGCTTATTTTTAATTATACAAGAATCTTAGGTTTATATACAACTAACTAGGGGTTAAACTAGGAAACTAAATCTTCCTTAATTCTAGGGATACAAATACTTAATTCTAGAGATACAAATATAAATATACAGATTACAAGATTACAACCAGCTGTAAATAAGTGTTTTCTCACAAATTCATCTGTGGTGTTATTCC
This sequence comes from Durio zibethinus, assembly GCF_047325235.1. NCBI lineage: Eukaryota > Viridiplantae > Streptophyta > Magnoliopsida > Malvales > Malvaceae > Durio > Durio zibethinus. The sequence goes on from NC_143187.1 coordinate 16,699,749, forward strand.
TTTGCTGTTGAATTTGAATTCTAGTAATCCATGTGTGGTGTTATTCCCTTCATATAGATCAGCCTCTTGCCTCTGGATGGCATCATTCCACTGTTAGTGCATTTCCCTTCTAAATTGTAATCCAACCCTTTCTTAAAACATGCACCAAACAGGGTACGGAATTAACGTACCTGTGTCTTTACTGGCTGTCGAATTCTAATAGTAAGTTAATGTTTTTGTTTGATTAGTTGGATATATAACATTATCAAGCTGTATTTTTTTTTGTTTTTTCAAAATTTTGAAATATCACTTGAGCTGGATGTCTTTGTCTTTGGAGCAGTTGAATTAAGCTTATTGTCTCCATTTTTGAATTGCCTTTAATCCAAAGGTTTAAATTGGTTTCACATATTTTTAATGTACATTGCATAGTTTATACTTTCATGTCCGTATGAGTTCAAACTTTTTGCTTCTCGTCTGTTTTGGAAAGTATTCAATTACTCAACATGTGTGAATAATTTGTGTTTGCCAATTAGTATCTGGTCCTACTTCAAACCAATCTTCTAACGTTTTAAGTTCTCTCTCTCTCTCTCTCTATACATATATATATATATATATATATATAATTTTTTATTTATGTAACAGGCTAAGCAACATCTTGCCTTGCTCTGTTTGGGGGAGATTGGGAGGAGGAAAGATCTGAGCACACATGCCCATATAGAGACTATAATTATTGAGTCCTTCCAATCTCCTTTTGAAGAGATAAAGTCTGCTGCTTCTTATGCTCTTGGCAATATAGCTGTTGGCAATCTGTCCAAATATTTACCTTTCATCTTGGACCAGATTGATAATCAGCAGAAGAAACAGTATTTGTTGCTTCATTCTCTTAAGGAGGTATGTTTTCTTGAAGTGGTTCTCAGTAACTGGATGGTGCAGCATCTATGCTAATTTTAGATTTACTTCTTCATGCAGGTTATAGTAAGGCAATCTGTAGATAAAGCAGAGTTCCATGATTCAAGTGTTGAGAAAATTCTCAAATTACTTTTTAACCACTGTGAAAGTGAGGAAGAGGGTGTCCGAAATGTGGTGGCTGAGTGCCTCGGTAAAATTGCACTTATTGAACCAGTAAAACTCATTCCTGCACTCAAGGTATTTCCCCAACACATCCAATTGTGCTTTGTACTTCTGCTGAGTTTTTGGCATTTGGATGTAATTTAATAGGACATCTCTGTTATTTTACATTCTGAATTTCTTATAGATAAGAACAACCAGTCCAGCCGCATTCACTAGGGCAACAGTTGTCATTGCTGTAAAATATTCTATTGTGGAGCGGCCAGAGAACATAGATGAGATCATTTACCCTGAGATTTCTTCATTTCTTATGCTTATTAAGGATCAGGATCGAGTGAGTGCCCTTTTACTGCTGATAGATACCCAAAAGAAAAAAAATGATGTTATGTGGATGATGTGTTTCTAAGCCTTATTCTTGTTTATCTGAAATAATCGATGCAGCATGTAAGGCGTGCAGCTGTGTTGGCTTTAAGTACTTTTGCTCACAATAAGCCTAACTTAATTAAAGGGCTACTTCCAGAATTGTTGCCACTTCTCTATGATCAAACAATTGTTAAGGTAACTAAAAGATTTACTTTATTCTGACTCTGCTGATGATTTGCTGTTAACTAGGTTGCTAATATGGTAATTTAGCAGTCAACTTCATTGTCAACACAGTTCTCCACATATTGTCACTTTAAAGGAGCCGTCTGAGCAGTCATTATTTTTGTTATTGTTGACAACACTAATTTTTTTCACTTTTAATTGTCTATACGCTTAATATGAATCTCATTTAGGACTTCCCTATGTTGGGCTGGATTTTGAAGCAAACTCCAGCTTTTGCTTGCATGCAACACAACCATGATTTTCAAAATCTACTAGCAGTTGTTTTTTTTTTTTTTTTTGGTTTATTCCATTAGGGTACTGCTAATGGTAACTTTCTGAATTGCCTCCACTGTTTTACCTTGTGAATCTTTTGGTTTCTTTTGTTTAATACCAGTAACTCTGAAAGTAGAAGAGGGATTCTATCAGATGTTGCATTTCATTTATTAACTTTCAGGCATCTGTTTTCCCGACTTATCTAACATGATATTTCATTTATTAAGTTTAAAAACTTGTCCTCCTATTTCCTTCCACTTTCTCCATTGTCGCTAGTAGGTAATGCAGCATTTTCTGATTATATTTTAAATTCTGGAATGGTGCAGAAAGAATTGATAAGAACTGTTGACCTTGGTCCCTTCAAGCACATTGTGGATGATGGCCTTGAGCTGAGAAAGGCAGCTTTTGAATGTGTAGACACGTTGCTGGGCAGTTGTCTTGATCAAGTGAACCCCTCATCTTTCATTGTTCCATACCTCAAATCTGGACTTGATGGTGAGTATTCTCTCCCCCCCCCCCCCCCCTTTTTTATTGTGGTTACAAGCTTTCTTATGTATTTATAACAGTTATGAAAATAATAATTAAATGACCTGATCTGTCATACCCATTAGAGAATTTTTTTAAGCAGATGATATTGTGTTATTATGGGTTGTACCTGAAACCAAAATGTGATGTTAAAAATAAATTTAATTAATATGTTTTTTCATAATGCACAAAGCTTAAGGCAACAGTCATAAGGTTATTTGGCTTACGATAATACATTTTTGCTTTAATTATTGGCGTCATAATTGTTTTGGTTGGTCATTTGGAATAAATAAAGTGTGTATTAAGTAAATGCAACAGTTAGGGCTTTTCAATTTAGAAAGTGGGAAATAATTTGGGACAACCTAGACCGAGGTGGACAAATTGGACATATTGAGTATCAAATGCTGAGGAACTCTTATTTTGATTTGTAGCCCCAAAGTTGAGTAATCTCTTATGGTGAATTTGAGGGAACACCATCCTTAAGGCTTACAACATGTATATGGCACTGATTTTATCATCATTTAACTGATTTGGCTTTTCCAGATCATTACGATGTTAAGATGCCTTGCCATCTTATCCTTTCGAAACTGGTCGATAAATGTCCTTCTGCTGTATTAGCAGGTGAGTGATGAAATTGAATATTCTTTACTGAGGTTCAGATAATTGTTTAATTTACATTTTGTCAATTTGATATTCAGTGCTGGACTCACTGGTGGACCCTCTTCAAAAGACTATTAATTTTAAGCCAAAGCAAAATGCTGTCAAACAGGAAGTTGATCGTAATGAAGATATGATCCGCAGTGCTCTGCGTGCAATTGCATCCTTAAATCGAATAAGGTTTGGCTTTTCTATACTTAATCTCCTCAATGGAATGGAGTGCTGGTTTTTTCCCTTCTTCTCGGATTCGATTAGGTTATTGAGTTTATTTATTCATTTTTAAACTGCCCCTGTCCACATTGTGTGTGTAATGGCTGTACCTGGCTGGGGGGGGGGGGGGGGGTTCTTCTTAAGTCCGATAATAAAAGCATAACAAGAAGCGGAGCAATGATTATCCGAAGATAATTTGATGGCCATATGATTGTAAGAGGGATCAATAATTTTGTTGAGCTGAATGAATGGTAATTTTGTTAATATGCAGTGGGGGAGATTGCAGCTTGAAGTTCAAGAACCTGATGAGTGAAATTTCTAAATCCCCAACATTATGGGATAAGTATTACTCCATCCGGAATGAGTGAGATGATCTCAAAACAGGGGAATATTTTGTTGTGATAGCGGCAAAGCCTGCAAGAACAGACGAGAGAGCGCAAATGACAATGGGGGTGTTAAATTTTGTATAGCCCTTTTAAAAAAGAAAAAAAATAATAATAAAAGTGGATGTACGAGGGCTGAAAAGTTTTTTAAATTTTGATTGGAGACAGATATTATTGGGTATGGGTTTCGTTCATGTATAGGTTCAAAAGTGCCATTTATCTTTTTATCTATCTCCTTATATTATATCCTTTTTTACTCTCATCCGTTTTTAATCCCATTATTAAGCGAAATGAAAGAGACAATCAGCACCATCTACTTCCAAATTATTAACAGAAAGACAGAATAAGGGAGAGCTGCGGTCGCTTCAAAATTCGATTTTCGAAAGGATAGCATTCTATCGGATTTATTTTGAAAATCCAAAATTTGATCTGACTTCATTTGAGATAATCAATCGAATCTAAATAAGATAATTAAAATAATTGAAACCAATTTAGGTTTATCGGTTTGTTCGGTTTTAATTATTTTAAAAACTATAATTTATATATTATATAAAATAAATAGTAAGTTTATAAATATGATTTTAAAATATTATGAAAATTATATTATAATTTATGATATACATAAAAATGTATTTATTTATAAATTAATAAGATTAATTTGGTTTATTTAATTATTAATTTTAAGAAACGATAATTGATTATCTAATTATTAATTTTAAAGAACGATAATTGATTGAATTAATTAAATAAATTATTTTTCTTTATTGATCAATAATAAAATCAAATAAATCAAATCGAGTTAATATATTTAAATGATTTTTAATTAGGTTGCAAGTTGCAACCTATTAATGCTCTTGACCTCGAGGGTTTATCGTTGTGGTTCAATATATTTGCAAAAATCATGTTTTAACTCAACCTTAAACCTGTCTCGCCAATGCAGTTTCTGTTTTAAAGTTGATTATCATTTGATACTGGATTTTCCATACTCAAAACTGAATTCAACCCTCTACAGTTTCCTTGTCATCCACTTGATTGCTAAGCTTGCGAATACATGAGAAAAATATGGACTTTAACTAAAATTCTTCTAATTTATGTACAAGTAAATAGTTGGGGCATTCTTACCATTGCCGCAACATTTTTTTGGCTGGTTTTACCATTGTTTGAAGTAAATAGAGTAACAATTATTTCTTGTTGAGAAAAATAAAATAAAATAAAATTTAAATTTATTAAATGTCATATTTTTATAATTACTTAAATTAATTAGATTAATCTCTGAATTTGTTGCAATGTCTTACTTTGATAAACATCCAATTTTGGAATTTCACAGTTTTAAATTGCCCAATTCCTGCCATACATTTCTAATTTGCAATTGTTTTATCCTTTTTAACTATCATTCTATCAAATATTTTTCTTGATAATTCAGCAATGCATGACTTAAGATTGCAAGAGTAAAGCCTCTTGTGCTTGAATAAAAGGGAACTTCTACAATATTGCAAGAAAAATTCAGATTACTCGTTTAGCAATGATAAATACACACAAAAAAGCACGCACGAAGAACTAGTATATGCCCTTTTTTCTTTTTTTTTTTTGTTTTTTGGTACAAGACTACTGGCTCAAACATAAAATTTCAATAGAATCACCCTAGCTCTACTACTTGATCTAATGCCAAAGTAACCAAAATATACTTTACACATTTTTCATTTTACTATAATAGTATTCACAAGCTCTGGATGAATCGCCCAACTCTCCCAACAACTAGGGCCTCTGCTATCTTCTTTTTTCTACCGTAACATTACCAGCCAACCTTAAACATCTTCAAGCACTCTGTCATTGCATTTCAAAAAGGAAAAGCGAAAGTTACATACATCAAGAAATCATCCTTAAATCTTACTTTTGTTCTTTGCAGTGAAGTATTAAATAAAAGTACAACATAGGCACGACTTGATTATAACTTTAGAGCATACTATGAATTTTCTCTTCCTCCATTTTTTAGAAGCATAACTGTTTCAGATAATGCAGATTGAAATCCTTCAGCTTAACAAATGGACTCTACACAGCATACACATAAACTAACACAATTCTAACGGGCTTCACTGACACCTTTTAAAATGGAGAGCATTTTACTTATAATTTTTTTTACAATGCTACAATTATCCAACAATAATAAAAAAATTATGTAAAAATTCACCATTTATAATTGTGGATTCCATACAAAATTTTGATGGACCTCACATAATTTTAAATTATAATTGGTTAAATATGCTCTTGTTAGAATGTATTATATTCCATGTGTCGCGCATGGTGTACGTATTTCCTGGATACCTCGACCTATCCAATCTCTAAGGTGACTATTTAGAAGAGATTTAGGGTTTGCCCAACAATAGAAAAAAGTGCATGGAGAAAGATGGATCGAATGGAGAGAAGAAATTGAATTTGCACTTTAGTTGGAGAGAAATTGAGAAAATAAAATAGGACTGATTTCTACTTTACATCCATAATAACAAAACTCAATCATTTCAAATTGCAAAGGTTAGGAGAGCAAAAATGAAAAAGATGCAAGTTGCGAGTTCAGTCATGCAAATTTACAGGACATCTTTCTCTTAATAATGATAAAGGTGGCATGCGAACAAGTTAGGTTGGATTTGGACCGAATCACTTAGTGTTAGGTCATTTTGGGTTGAGGAAAATTTAGGCATATAGTTCAATATGATTCAATTCACTACAAAAAAGATATTATCCATATGGAGAATTGATGTTATCATAAATGATAGTGTTTTTAGGAATATCCAAAGGAATTGATACATATCGTGCCATACATACGATACACTTCAATACATTTGCGGTGAATTTAGGCTAAATCTAATTAAAATCTGAACCGAACCAATTACCTAAAAATGTAATTTCAATAGTTTTGACCCAAAAATATGAATATATTTTATAAATTTTTTGACACTTCAATAATATAATATGAAAATTTTAAACTTTTAATTAGTACATTATCATGAAAATACAAGAAAATTTTTACTTAAAATTATATACTATTAATGAGTTTGTTGAGAGTCTGAAAAATAATTATATTTTTTATTTATGCCACATAATCACTTATATATAATATATTTTTATTTATTTTAATGTATATATGTTATTTATAATTAATTTTAAATTGTTTATTATAGCTTACGATACAATAAGATAACTCTATTCTCAAAAATAAGATTTTGATTCATGATACATATCCCAATTTAACAATTATAGATTTGGATCATTTTTGGGTTCGAGCCATTTCAAGTTCAGGTTGTTTTGGTTCGTGTCTTATTACTTCAGGTCCAACTCATTTTGAGTTCAAGTAATTTCATATTCGAGTGATTTGAATTTAAAACTTGGGTTATTCGAGTTCGAATCATCTCAAATTCCATTTATTAGCTTTTAAAGTCAAAACAAATTGGATCTTAAATGAATTTTTATCCAAAAGTTAGTTTTTATAATCTGTAATTAATTCATTCAAAGTAATATTTGCATCAATTTGTAGCATATCTTCATTTTTAATTTTTGATACCATAAAAATTGTTTATAATTTACAAATGTGAAAAAGAAGAAAAACAAAAAACTTTAATTTATGATGTATAATTGTAAAAAATGACTTTAGTTAAAATAATAGAAAACATTTATTTTTCACTATTTTTTACTCATAACTAAGGAAGATAATCTCCAAAAGTTTATAAAAGTATAAAATAAAAAGAGATTTTAAAAAATAATTTAAAGTCATTAAATATAAATGACTGCTAATTTATGTTATATTTATTATTTTCTTAATTAAAATTATCCCCTTATTTAAATTTAAGTTGTTTTATATCAATCTTTTGAATTATTAGGATTCGAATCATTCAGGTCTAGATTAATTTGGGTTCGATTTATTTTTGTTCAAATTGTTTTCGGGTGAAGATTCTGTTGACCTTTTTTGTCAAATCAGGTTTTATCGGGTTCAAACAGGTTGGGTGAGTTTTTCAAGTTTGAGTAAATTTTTATAGCTCCAACAAAAGATATACAGGTAAACTAATGTAAATTTCATTTTCTTCCATTTTTATATAGGAAAAAGTAATTTCTCCTTACATCCGTTTGATCATCTTTTCCACTGAGCGCAATAATGGAAAGGAAATAAATATTCACTGCTTTCACATTTTTGCCTCTTCCATCTTTCCATCCTATCAGATTTCCATCTTTTATACCAAACAAAAGCCTCAAGTTTGAGTTGATTAAATGAGACGAGCAGTAACACATCAACCAATTGTTTTGCATTAATGATGCAACTGTATCACCATGAAGTAGGCATGGAAGAGACTTATCCTAAGCCCAAATGGCCTGGATTTGAACACAATATCCTGCATCACAGCACCTATTTTGCTCAGACTTAGCCACTTAGGTACAAACGTTGGGTGTTAGTGTTGACTTGTCAAACAAAGGTATATTGAACTTAGTGTAGGCCTTTTATTTAGGTTACATTGGGGAACTTGAATTTGAAATGAGTGGTTTGGATTTCAAATTAGTATAAAAGTGGGTGTTATAACTCATGAAAACAAGAATTTTTTATTATTTTCTAATTCATGGATTTGCTAGATTTCCATCTAGTAGTGGATTTAAAAAACCTTAATGATTTAGGGAATTTGATATACCATTTCAAAAACATAGCTATATTGAATCAAAACTAGTTGTTCAATAATGTTTACCTTAATCCTTCACAATCCATATAACCCGAATCCAAATCTATCCTCCCAAATCCATGTTCTCAAGAATATCTTATTCATGGCCACTTTTAAGAATTGATCTATAGGTTTTGAACATAAGCATAGAAGGAATAAAATGATGGAACAAGCTAAGATTCATGGAGCATAGGCATGATGATGAATCACCTACGTTTAGAGCACTTGGACCATAATAATAATAAATGATAAACTTACTGCACAAACCCTAAACCTGCATACTAAAGATGAAAAGAAATTTTCTTGTAACATTGTTACTAATGCTTAACAGTCTTATGGTGCCTCTAAAGAGGCACAGGCCTTTGCATATAGAATGGGTTCAAGTGATAAGGGACCAGAGGAAGTGTCAACACCATCATACTTTAAGTACCATGCATGAATCCCATTAGTAATAATACAACCAAGATTCTTGTTGTTCAGGAGACATCATGTGATGCCTACCCGGGATTTTGTTAAATGAGATGAGACTCTCATACTCAAGGGTCAGACTCCCTTTGCAGTCTCTTGATTGGTTAACTATCAGTCTCTCACCTTGTATTTTGTTTTTAGCTTTTCTAGTACTCTTCAATAAAAGAAGCTAAAACACCAAGAAACATATGATATTGAAAATTGCTTAACTCCGTGTTCAGAATTATTGTTCTCTTACAAGTTACAACACCTCATCATATCATGTTTCTCTCCACAAGAAGCCTTCTGTGAAAAATTAACCATCTCAAATCCTGGCAGGTATTACTTACCGGATTCATATGTTGCAACATGATCATAGATTGTCTAAGGACAAGATAAATAATAATAAAAAGATGCTTGAGGTTAGACATCAATTATGAAGAGATGCATCAGGAAAACTTACCACAATATCCTTCCAGGTTCTTATTGAAAGAAAGTGATCGAGTTCACCATCAGCATAAAGAATTTTAGCTCCACGTCCTGTTTCATCCACTGACCCAACAGCTTCTTCATCAACCAAAACTGCATTCACACTATGTGATTCCATCTTGGTGTCTGGAATCTGTTCAAAATATATGAAGCATCCATGCAAAAAATAAACAACCTTCTTTGAAATTTATTACTTCTATAAATGAAAAGTAAATACCAATTCTTTGCAACTAAAACTATGTTTTTAAATTTAGAGTATAGCGTCCATGAGCACATTTTTTCAGGTGAAAGAAGAGAGAGCCCCCATCTTGTACTGTGGCTATAGGGAAAAAAAAAAAAAAAAAGGCATTGCGAACAAGCATCTAAAGAAACCAGCTTTGCATCATGTTATAATGATGGAGAATGATACAAGAAACCATTTTCCAGACGTACCTCAAACATGGCTTCAGTAAGAATGATTTCCAGTATGGCTCTTAAACCTCGAGCACCAGTGTTCTTAGCCATTGCCTTCTTTGAAATCAATCTCAATGCATTTTCAGTAAAATGTAATTTGACCTGAAAAGCCAAACTGAAACAAGTTATCACAAGGCAATCAACAAATGAAATGCTCAAGTCCTTTTTTGGAAGACCTAAAAAACAACAAAAAAGAAGAAAAGGGTGAACAGAAATAGGTAGAAAAGTTTCTTGGCCAACAATATAATAGGATAGAAAACTTACACCATTCATGCTGAACATTTTTTTGTACTGCTTACCAAGAGCATTTTTTGGCTTCATGAGGACCTGTTTATGAATTAAAAGTCATATTTTGTCAATCTTTCTTAAACCATATATAAAGTGTCTAAAACTGAGAATTCATTTTGAACTTCTAAACATCAACTTATAATACAACATCACAGGTAAAGACCCTTTCCAGTACAATATCCTTGTCAAGGCCCTAGCACAAAATACACACATCAAGAAAAAATAGAACACACCTCAACAAGTTGGTCCTCATCTAAAGCTGACAAGCCTACTAGAATAGGAAAGCGCCCAATGAATTCAGGAATCAATCCATATGCAATAAGATCATCACTTTCAACCTGCAGGTTAATAATCAAGCATGTGGTTAGTTTTCCAATATAGTTTGGAGTAAATTTTTAAGAGAAATATAGAATGAAGCCAGAATTTCACTCCAAACAAATATGAAAAGGCAGTGGAAAAATATACACTTCCCCTAGCCATATTGAGATTTGATTCTCACAGATTCCAACAATGATGATGTAACTGCAGCAGTAGTCAAGCCACTACTCCTCATATTTGCACGGACAGGTGCTCCAAAGCCGATAGAAGAATCATGGCGTCTGAGAAAAGAAAAACATAGCCAAAAGCACAATTTAACAAACTTCGCCATGAGTACAAGACATTAATTGATGGGATTACCTTTCTGAAATGGTTTTCTCCAAATCAATAAATGCCCCACCACATATGAAAAGTATATCTTTTGTATCTACCTGCAGCATTACAAGGTCGCCGAATATAGGCACCCCCCCCCCCCAAAAAAAAAAAAAAAAAAAAACCAAAACAAAAAAGAGAAAAAAATCAGCGAAAAGTAATCAATAAACTCAATGTGAATAAAAAGAATCAATAGTCTCAGATTCTTATTCTTATTCTTATATTATTTTCTGATATGTTCCACATAGCTAATAATTAATTGACAACAATCCAAGATGGTTAAATTTTACCCATGCCATATCAAATGATAGGCCATTTAAATAGATGCAATCAGTAAATTGAATGCAGAATACCTTTCTCCCATAACACTTATATTGAGTTTGGGAATTTAAATTTGGATTATAAAATTTTTTATTTTGAATTCATGAATTTTGAAATCCTTTGTTAGGATGAATTTTTTAATCAAATCGGACATCTTAAACTTTGGGGAAGGAAGAGAGCTGTAATTGGGTTGAATTAGACAAAACCTATCTCAAGAAGTAATTTGGAATCCGAATTTGAACCTTTTAAATTCCTAGTTGATTTTACCCAAATTCAAATCTAACTATTTAAAACCATTTCAAATCAATGTATTGGATTTTAAATCCAAATTAAAATCCTACCCCACAAATATAAGTTCCATAATGGACCATTAAGAAATAATTTTTGCAATTCTTGGCCCTGGTTTACAATTGATAAGTCACTTAGCTCTTCGAGGGATAAAATTTCCTAGCTTCTTGATACTAACATTGTTAAGTATTTAACCTAAAACCAATTGACCGATGTAAGATAGATGCTATTTAGGGTTTATGGCAATTTTCTTATTTGAGTTCCGAAAAATTTTGGGAAAATTGAGAAAGAGAGAGATACACCTGAAAGCTGTCACCATGAGGATACCTTCGAGCTCCTTTATCAGGAACAGGAACATTCACTATCTGACAACAAAATATACATCATTTTAGATGGTCAAAATAGGAGATTCTTAATCACAAAAAATTTGAGCTTTTATTTCTTTTCTCTTTACTACCATAGGCAGATGTATGCAAAATGTATTTAGTAGAAGAACTAGGCATTTTCATGTTTGGGTTGCTTAAGGTTTGGATCATATTGGGTAAGGTCATTTTGGATTTGAGTCATTTCAGGTATGAGTCATTTTAGGTTCAAGTCATTTCAAGTTTCAAATCAATTTGGTTTAGGTTGTTGGTTTTTTTTTTTTTAATTAATTTAAATTGAGTATTGTTTAGGTCATTTCTAAGGTAATCTATATTATGTTTATCAGTTTTTAATTAAATTGAAATTTAAAATAGGAAAATATATATTTTTCTTTGAACAGAATATACATCATCTTAGGTAGTCAAATAGGAGATTGTTAATTACAGAAAATAGAGCTCTCATTTTTTTTTTCTTTTAACACCATAGTGCATATGGTTTACTCTAGAATGCCAAAAGGAAAGGTAAACACATTAATAACTTTACATCTTCAACTTAGCATGTAATTTTATTTTATTAAGATATCATTGTATGTAATGGGGTAACAACCTAAACTGCATCAAGTTGGCTTTAACCTACTTCAAAAGTTAAGGTTCAAGGTTCAAATCCCTTTTTCCCTTTCTGGAAACAATTGTGCCAAAACAATGATATAGCCGTTTAGCAGGGGACTGGATCCCAAGCTTATCATATTTGAAAATTACTATTGGACACAAATAATTCAGATATGTTTAAAGGAACATGACTAAAATATGCTAGATTCAGACAACATTACCCAATGGTAAATACAGCTTCACCCTTGTATTCCCAAATGCTTTTAAATAATGCAACATGGAATTTGACTGAATATTTAGGTGTCATTTGGTAATGTTGCCAGTTTTTTGTTTTGTACTTAAAAACTTTTTTTTTGTTTGTTATAAGATTTTAACAACAAAACAAGGAAAGGTAGTTGAAGCATGAACCATTGCTAGTTGTTCAAGTGGTCTGTGGTTCAAGTGTCTTCACCTGCAAATTTTCCTAATATTTCCAATATTTTAAGGAAATATATATATATATATATTTATATTTATATGTAAGCACTGTTCATACATTTCACCTGTGCATGGATAGTGCCAAAAACAATTACAAAATGTAAAGCAAGAAACTTATAATGACAACAATTTTTGAGACTTCCTTTTTCAGGTTTTTGAAAATAAAAATATTATTACCAGACATTTTACTTGTAAAAAAAAACTTTGTTATTTTAGTTTATTAGTTTCCGAAAGAATAGGGTAAAACAAAGATACCAAACAGACATGTAAAATCCATTTGCCGCCCTGAAGAAACATGTATAAATAGCTCGTACATATATCCAATGAAGAATACTCCCAGCCTTAATATCACTTTCTTTGCCAATAGTTTACATAACTATTTACCAACAATAAATAGAAAGTTCAAAAATCTATGTTACTTAGACCACATATTTAAGGACATTTTCACAAAGATCATAGCTTACGCTAGCACCTGGAGGCACCGATCAGATGCACAATATTTCACAAACTCCATGTGTAAAGTGATTAGTGAGAGAGTAATGAGAGCCAAAGCTAAATCAATTGTGGTAAGCAATAAGCAACCATATGTGTACTGACAATACCAATGAAAAAATGATCACTCACTGTTCCTTCCAGCATTTTTAGCAATGCTTGTTGAACACCCTCTCCAGATACATCTCTGCCAATATTCGAACTCTCAGCCTGAAGAAAAATCAATATAAGCTATCAAATTTGGGTATTTAGTATTCAATATGCCAGGTTCACTTATTAACAACACAAAAATACCTTCTTGGTTATCTTATCAACTTCATCAATATATACAATCCCATGCTGAGCTGCTTCAACATCAAACTTGGCTTCCTGTACAACAAGAAAATCTCAAGCAGTTGTAACACTTAATATAAGCTGAGAATGGATGTGCAAAGATATGGCAGAAAATTTCAGAAGCTTAAAACCCAAAATACAGGTTGAGCTTCAAGATCACAAAAAAAGCAGCAATTGCTTAATTAGAGAAGTATAACATTTCTGTAAGCCAAATAGAATATGGGTCAATAATACACCTCTGCATTAGTTTGTAACTTTTGTATGCCACTTTTGGCTAATCAGGTTTTTCACATTTATGCCTTCAAGGATTTATAATGAATAATTAGAAATAACAGAAGAAAGCAAAATAGATGGGAGCTGGAAGAAGTGCTGTGTGATAGTCTATATGTGTGCACTATATATATATATATATACACACACACACATGAAAATTATCCTAAGATTAGGAAAAATTAATTGTTACGAACATGAAAGGTGAACCATACCGCAAGTAGCTTATACAATATTGATTCTACATCTTCTCCAACATAACCTGCCTGGAGATGAAAAGTAAAATTATAAGCAGATGTCAAGAGCTCAACTAAGCAGCAAAAACAGGCTGCTATCCATGAAGACAATTTACTAAATAAGAAACAAAAACAGCTGAGTTTCATTACACTTCACTGAATAAGCAACGCAAAAAGATCTACAATCAAGCCAACTTTTATATAAACTTTTGTCTCATGGTTCCCCTTTAGAGTACAACACATCAAAGAGGATAGGAAAAAAGCGCTAAAATACTAAAGGAGCCCCTGAACGTTCTAATTTTTTCTAAGAAAGCCCCTGTGCTTTTATTGTACCAAAACAAGCTCTTAACCTTCAATTTGTACCCAAATAAGCTCTTATTCCAAATGAAAGGTCTAGAAATCAATGCTAGTTGCTCCGCATGAAACACGATGTGATCTGATGATATGGTTGAAAATTGAAAAAAAAATATTGAAAAATAAAAAATAATTTAGATAAAAATTAAAGGTTAAGGGCTTATTTAGGTAAAAATTAAAGTTAGGGGCTTATTTAGGTATAAATTAAATATTAAAGGCTTATTTGGCTGCAATGAAAGTATATGGGCTTACCTAGGAAAAGTGGTAAAGTTCAGGGATTTTTTTGTCATTTTAGCCAAAAAATACCTTTAAGAAACTGGGTTCCATCATAATATAGAGAAGGATCCACTTCACAACAAGAAATGATAAATTGAGGCAGATTATTCTTCAAAATTAATTTTCCAAGCACCTCTAAATGGGAAAAAATATTTTGACTGGTTGTTAGATTTTAATTCCTAAATGCACACTTTAAATCATGCAAGGTTGTTATTGTTGTACATGCTACAAAGTTGCCTAAAAGGTAATGTCAATCATGTGTAAGCTGAAATTAAGAAAGTCCTCTAGGACTAACTGTTTCTTGAAGAAGTTTCCAGTCATTGACAATACATTTAAAAAAAAGTTTGGCTAAATATGATACATCTCTTAGTGCCTCTTATAAAATGCCAACAATATGATCTCTGAATATGATTTCCAAATAAATTTGGAGTGCATCAGGCATGCATGAACAAAATGAAATATTTGCACCCCCGTGATTTGGTTTTTGTTTAAGAAAATGAGAAATTCATGGCAGCTAATAGGGTTAATTTGACTTGCAAATTCAAAAGTTTGTGCGGTTAGGCATTTAAAAGAAAAATAAGAATGATGCAGATGAGGGAATAGTTAAGACAAAAAGCCAAGGAAAAGTTTAGGAGGCAACACAGGCTGGCCATCAGACAGAAGCAAGTTTGACTGCCTTGATAAGGCACAAAAGTTGAAGCTCTAGAAAGAAGTCACCAAATCCCAGTATATGAATATGTTTCTATACAAGAAAAAACATCTCATATGATTTCACGAATCATTGAGATTGTCACATAAACATTTGATTTCAAAGAACTTGCAATTACAAGATCCACACACATACACACACATAAACAAGAAGAGGGAGAAAGACAGGCTTGTTGTTATTTACTTGGTGATACTCATAAAAGAAAACAGTAAGAGGAATACATAAATTATTATTACCTTATGGATGGGAAATTAGGAAAAGAAAGAAATCAAATATATAAAAAATTTAAGGCTTAATTAGACATAAACAAGAAGACAGGCTTGTTGTTATTTACTTGGTGATACTCATAAAAGAAAACAGTAAGAGGAATACATAAATTATTATTACCTTATGGATGGGAAATTAGGAAAAGAAAGAAATCAAATATATAAAAAATTTAAGGCTTAATTAGACAAGTAACTGCATATAATCAAGGAGGTTGAATTCAGATCTGAGGGTTGACTTGCCTGTGTTAAAGTTGTTGCATCAGCAATGACAAATGGTACCTTCACAATGCCTGCTAGTGTCTTCGCGAGTAATGTTTTCCCTGTTCACACAATCAAGGTTTTAAAAGAAAAAAAAAATTATTACAAGCAGCATGGAGTTATTTTGTGCATAAGGAAACAAGACTACCTGAACCAGTGGGACCTATCAACAGCACATTGCTTTTATCCAATTCAACAAAATCATTGGCACCATTTTCATCATTATCACCCGATATACATGACCTAGTTTTGAGATGCAAACATTCAGTCTAAAAACAAACATCAAACAGACATGTATTCTGTTATATGGCACTCACTAATTAAATTAAATTTGTGAGTGAAAAAAGAACTAATATAAACTACTAATTGAGGATTCCAAGGGCACTAAACTGATTAAACATGAAGACCAGAAAACACTAACTCGTTCTGCTGGGAGGAATAATATATCCTTTTGTAGTGGTTGTAAACTGCCACGGATAGGACCTGTATGAGTAGAGCTTCAATAAAACAATGAAAATATGGATGATAGCTTGTTTTGTAAATTTAACAATGCTAGTTCTTTCAAAAAATTTTACCAATTATTATCAAAAAGGTTGTAACAATACTTATAGGCCAAAAAAAGTTACAATGGAAAATATGACATTTTTTATTCTTTAATGGATTAAGAAGACAACATTTAATAAAAGGGTAGAGAGAGTGTTTCAACTTGGGAGGAAGTTTAGGGAATAGCAGGAGGGGAAAGGATACAGCGGAAGAAAAAGGGTATTTTCTTCAAAAAAAAGGAAAATGGAACAAAAATGGTTGGATTTGCAGCACACACACATTGAACCCGAGGCTTAATCCAGTTGGTTCATGCAACTACCTAAAGAGATAACATGTCATTATTAAAAAATAAATAAAAAAGAAATAGCATATCTGAATTCATATTTCAGCACCTGAAATCTTTTTGCTATTCAGGCTGCAACCGACTTCATAAAAAAAATAGCACACATTATAATCATTTTATTTACAATTTTATGATTAATTTGTTTCTTTCCTTCCATTTTCCTTCTCTTATACCAAACATAGGGCCAAAACAAAATTTTCTTTTTTTTTTCCTTCCAGTAAAGAAGTTGGCCTCTGTTTCAAGAAATAAAACTTGAAAAACCTTTTGAGATAGTAGTTGATCAAAATTCAGAACAAACTTAACCAGAGTCTGACGAAACCAAACAAAGGGGTCAGCGGTAAAAGCAACGGCTTACCTTCTTTGCCTTTCGTTGGCCGATAACAAACTCATCCAGCCGCCGACAAATCTCCTTCGGCGTGGGCAATTCCCTCTCCAATCTCCCCGCCGCGTCATCTTTGTCCTCATTACTTTCATGATTCAGTTTCACAATTTTCCCCGCCTCTTTCCTCGAAATCCCCTCGGCGTCCCCTCTGATCCTCCCCAGCTCCACGAAGCTCCCCTGCAAGGGAACCAGCTTAAACGGCCGGAAATAGAAGGCCGTTTTACAATTATGGCAGAGGTTGAGAGCCTGATAGAGGCCTGGCTCGCGATCCGTGATGGAGAGTGGCCGGTTAGAGAAAAGCACGGGCATTTGATTGGAGCATCGGGGGCAGTTTACTTCAGCCCTAATGTGGTCGTACTCCGTTCCATCCCATATTTGGCGCGAAATCGACCAGGCTGACGTGAGCCCTAGAGAGGCTTTACGGCAGCGGAGGGCGGGGTGTTTCAGAAGTGAAAGCATGCCGTCGGAGGCTGTTCCTTGTCGTGTGGTTGAATTGAAGTTCAATATGGAAGAAGAGCGTGGGAGTGCTAAAATCTACAAATTGAGAAAAAGCCAGGCAAATAGGAAAACCGGATCTGATGCAGTAGTGTTGAGGCGAATAGAAAATCGTGAGCCCAATAGTCTTTTTCCGCCTAATTTTGGCTCCGTGAAAAAAAAAAAATAAATAAATAAATAATTTTTGTATATTTAAATATTTGTTTAGTAAAAATTTAATTGATCAATAAAAAATAATTTATTAATTAATAGAAAATAAGATCAGTTTTTAAAATTTTATCTTAAAATTTGTAAAAAGAAGATATTTTCTAAAAAAAATTATTTATGAGTAAAATTATTTATCAATATTTTTAAGTATAATTTTACTTATAAATAATATTACATTAATAAATAAATAATATTATATTAATAAATAACATTATATTATAATATATTAATAAATAATATAATATGAATAAATAATATACTATTAATATAATATATAAATAAATAATATTATATTAATGAATAATATTATATTAGTAAATCATATATAAATAATAATATTATATTAATAAATAATATTATATTAGTAAATCATATATTAATAAATAATATTATAATATATTAATAAATAATACACTATTAATAAATATTATTAATAGATAATATATTAATATATTAATAAATAATATAAGGAATAATAAATAGTTTTATTTTTGTATTTTTTATATTAACATAATATTTTAATGTTAAATACTATTATTAAAATATAATTATTTTGAATATTAATAATTTTAATAATAAATAATTTTTAATATTTTAATAGGCATATTAATATTATTTAAAAAAATAGATTTTTCGTAAAACAATCAAACAATAAAAAACATTTTTCATTAACTCATCAAAATAACAAAAAATCTCTTTTAATTTAAAAAATATAAATAATTTTTAAAAATTATTTTTTAAAAGTTATTTTTTACGAAACAAACGAAAACCTTTAATTACTTTTATTTAAATGTGGCTAATATGTTTTGATAAATTTGAATGCAATAGTGGAAAATTCTACTTCAAGTATTTTTTACATAAACAGAAGGAAGAAAAAAAAAGCTGCTTTCTTTTTAATGAAAACAAACTAAAAACAAAATAAAGGTAAGTTTTATCATCATATTTTATATTTAATTTGATTTGCATTTTAAAAAATAAAATTATAAGAATGATTAATCATAAATGATAATTCAATCATCTTAACATGGAGAAAATTATTTTTAATTTATGAGTTTTAACTTACATATCCTATTATACATTAAAAAATTATATTAATAATTTAAATTATAAAAGTTTGAATAAAGATAATTTTGATCAATAAATAAAATTATTATATTCTAATCTTTACACATATCAAATATAATATAAGATGACATATTATATTCTAATTCTTACACATATCAAATACAATATAGGATGATATTATTTAATATAATCCTATTCATAATATTATGTCAAGAGAATGATTAATTTTTTTTACAATATTATCATTGTTTTTAGATACAAACCAAACGTGATATAAAATTATTATTATTTTATTCTATTCATCATCATATGCACCAAACATGATATTAGGCTATGTTTGGTACATAAGATGATGGATAAGATAAAATAATAATTATATTATATCATGTTTAGTTTGTATCTAAAAAAAAGATAGGATTACAAGGAAGATTAATTATTCTTTTGACATAAAATGATTCAATCCTCCCAAATAAAAAGTATTATTTTCATAGGATTGAACTTACATTTCCTATTATATCTTTAAAAATCACATTAACAATTTAAATTGTATAACCTTTGTGAAGGGATAATTTTGATTAATAAGTAAAATTATCCTATCCTAATCTTTGCACAAATCAAATACAAGATAGTATGATATTATTTAACTAATCTAATTTATAATATCATCCTATTCTATTCTATCATAATCTTATACACCAAATATATTCTCAAGCCTTTATATTAATCATGTAAACATAATAGTTCAAAATTTCACTATAAATTTTATTGTATTCATATGAATTCAAATAATAAAGGAATTCATTCATAAAAAAAAAAAAAAAGGTTAACTTCAAAGTCATTAACAAATCTATAACAATAATCTTACTAATATACAACCCATCACATTTTCTCTCCATTATGTCACATGGCGCATTTTCATGCCATTTTTCCTTTTTTTTTGGTTTTTTTGTTTTTTATTCAATTTTTTTAATTTTATAAATATATCCTTATAATTAATTTTACTAATGTATAGATGAACAGTGCCCATCTACAATTATGCTTCATGTCATGTCCTGATTAGCCCATGTTTGAGACCTACTTATATCAAATTTTTTTTGTTTTTGTTTTTTTTTTATATTTTCTAACTTTTTTTCATATTTAAATTTTTAAAAAATATTTTAAAAATATTTTAGATTTAATTTTTTCATAAGACCCACTTGATGCTAATTGAATGTCATGTGTTTATTTTTTTTTCTTTTCCCTTTTACCATAATTGGTCAAAATTATTAGGATAAATTACATAAATGGTCATTTTGCTATAGGGTTATTTTAAAATGCTCACTAAAATATTAAAATTTTTAATTTAGTCACTAATGTTTGAATTAGTGTTTTTTTTAGTTAATTTAATGTTAAATTGTAACATCTATCTAACATTGCTTAACCTATTAAATACGGTCAATTCCACATCATACATTTTTTTCACATCACATAAAATTACAACTTTTTTTTATTTGTTCCTTCTTTACATAAATGGTCACTTAGCTATAAGGTTATTTTAAAATGGTCACTTAGCTATAGTGTTATTTTAAAATGGTCACTAAAATATTAAAATTTTTAATTTAGTCACTAATGTTTGAATTAGTGTTTTTTTTTAGTTAATTTAATGTTAAATTGTAACATCTATCTAACATTGCTTAACCTATCAAATACGGTCAATTCCACATCATACATTTTTTTCACTTCACACAAAATTACAACTTTTTTTTTATTTTTTTCCTTCTTATCTATTTTTTTCTTATTCTTTTCTGTTTATTCTTTTTTTTTTACTTCTTTTTTTTTTTCTTTTCCTCTGGTTAAGGATAGAAAACTCTAATATAATTATTCCTTTTTGTCATTGTGGGTTATTAGCTAATTTGAGCACCTTTTGGTTAAATGACAATTTTGAAAGAAGGTTTATGGATTGCAAGAATTATATGTATTCATATGGTTGTCATTTCTTCAATTGGTATGATCCATCAGTTAATAATCATGTAAGAATTGTGCTTATTGGGCTTTAAAGAAAAGTGAAAACTGTTGATAACCAATGAAGTAAGGAATAAGTATTATGAATTTTGTTATTGGCTTGTTGTTTGATTTTCACTTTCAGTAAGCTCTGATATAATGGTTTAGGGTTGTTTAATGTTTAAGGTTATGTATTATGGGTTTAGGTAATGTTTTAAGTGCATTAGGTATAATGGTATTGAAGGATTATGGGTTTTTTGTGTACTTTATATCAAGTGTTAGTGAATGATAATAGCCACTAGATGGGTTTTAAATAGTATTTTAGGGCATTAGGTATAATGACAATGAAGGATTATTGGTGTTTTCTTGTATCAAGTGATAGAAAATGATAATAGCCACTAGTAGTTCAATTTATTTTGTAATGAACTTTGGTTGCAAAAGATTATTTTGTAATGAACTTGGTACCAAAAGGATTATTACTATCAAAAGATCATTTTGTATCAAATGGTAGCTATACTATGTAATGGTTTAAATTATGTAAAGAACTTGGTACTTTAAATTACATGGCTACTTCAGTAGGTTGTTGTAGTAGATCTATTTGGCTTAGAGAAGCTTTTATTTTGTAACATAGATGGATCCCTTTATAACAAGATCAGACATCTTTAAAAAATCATCTTTTATAATAAGCATAAACCTAACTTTAATGAATTTGTAACTTCAACAAACATATAAACTTAACAAATCCAATAAACTAGTAACAGACTCTAAACTCAATATATAAACAATTAACAAAAACATGATTGTATTGATAATGATAAGGCATTTACATTAGTTAGTAATGCACTTCCAGTGAATATGTAAGACTTGAAACAAACTCTTAAATATTAGTATCATAAACTTTTTATCAACAAAAAGAAATTCTTTAGCAATTAAAAGAAAAAAAAACCCTCACATCTATAACCTTATAAAAAAAAACTTGTTACCAGTTGAACATACCAATAACAAAAGACATTTCTGGTACATTAATGTCTTAAACTAGCCATGTACACAACATAAGCTAAACTAGTCATGGTATAGAAATAAAAAACTCATCTGCAAGTTCTTGTTGGTTTTTCATTTCATGGTAGTTAGCTTTATTGGTCCCTTAGTAGCGTTATTGTTTTGTTGAATATTGGTTATAGGTAGCTTTCTCTTAGCAACATATTTAACAAAGTACTTCCACTGCATTTGCATTCTTTTTGTTTGGTTTTAGTACTTGTAAGAGTTTAATAGGTTCGAAAAGTCCACTTAATCCAGAGATAAAATTTTGTTGTGATTGAAAAACTAGACTAGAGCCTTATACATTAATACAGTAAAATGACTCAATATTTATGATCTAGGATTTTTTTTAGTGAATGTATGATAGATAAAAAAATTGTTTACATCAGGCATCTATCTAACAATCATTGAAGATGGTTGAACTTGATCTCCAGATCTTTTAGTTTTGATTTGAGCTTACAAAAATACATTAAAAGTATAAGGTTTTAGATTAAATGATCTCAAACATTTTATTATATATTACCTTCGTAGTTGCAAGATCCTTAACCTTTTGATTAGTAGTCCCAATAGCTCTCCTAACCTATAAAATGGAAATAATGAATATAAGTTACTATATTTTATCTATTATTATCATTAATGAATAGAAATCAATAAACTAAAACACTCACAGGCAAGTTTGAGATATTTCTTTTACTTGTCTGATATATCCCTTTGCTATATTTAACCTACTATTATCACCAACCTCTCCTCTGCATGTCTTTACATTATGTCCTAGTTTTTCACATTTGCTACAGTTAAGTTTCCTTCCTTTCTTACTGATTTTAAATTGACTTTCACCTGTTTCATTCGTTTCCTTCATCTTATTCTTATGTGGTGTTCCAAATGGCATTTTTATAATAGGTGGCAGTATTGGTTCCATCATCACTTGTCCATTGATTTACACTTTTGATAGGGCAAAAGAAGTTGGAATATACATTGACTTGTGCAGCCTTACTATAGCATGGATCGACATAATTTTCAAGTTTTTCTTTCTCACTCTTTTTGCAAGATTTAGGAGGTATACTTACTCTTTTTGCAAGAATGACATATGCTAACTTCAATCCATGGTGAGCACATTTGATTTAGGGTTAGAAGTTTTAGTTTTGGACTTGCAAGGGCTACGATTTAATAGTTTTGCTAAGTGTATTTGCAACAATGGGTTAGGAAGTCTGGAAATCAAGTTCGACGCCCTAGTTTTATCCTTTCCTTTAACTCTTGTTATTACTTGAACATCTTTCTCATCTCTAAAGACACCATATACACCAGTTACAAATTGTATCCTCTTTTTTTAAATGTTAATAGGAAAGATTTAACTAACAACAAGGGGCTTTATTATCCTCCATATCTAAAACATTAAAATCTACAGGAAAAGCATACTTGCTGACTTTTACTAACATATTTTCCAATATTTCTTATGGTTTCTTAGCAGATCTATGGTCAATGTTGGAAGTTTCAATATGCCACATCTTAGCTATATAAAAACATTCATAAGTATTAGATTAATACTATATCTAAGATCACAAAAAGCTTTATCAAATTTTCAATGATCAATTTTACAAAAGATAGTGAAACTCCCTGGATCATTTTTTTTAAAAAAGAAGATGTTAAAGTGCAAAACTACAATCATCAACAAAAATTGCATTTGTCAATTCTTTAAATAGCTCTATTGGTATAAGTCTTGGTGTTGGTAAAGCTATGTCAAAGGTTTGTCTATGGGTAGACATCCTTCATTTTCATTCTTTTCACTTTTTAAATCTTTTCTTCTTGCACTTTTTCTCTACTTTAAGTTATATACTCTCAAAAAGTGCTCTTTCCACTTACATTAACATTTTTCCTTGTTCAATCGAATCTTCATTAAACTTTTCAGGATCCTCCTCTTGAACATACTATTTAGGATCTTTTTCAATTTTAAAATTGTCTCCCATCTCCTCATATGGTTTAATACTCTTAAGAGCTTCTAAAGCCATTTGATCAAAGTTGTCTATAACTTCTCTACCAAATCTTAATAGCTCATCATCATTCATCACATCATCCCCTCAATAAAATCTACCTTTGGCTGTTTAACAAAGCTAGGCAAATTAACTACCACAAGCTTTTCCATAATATTATCATAAGACTTGTACATATCATCTTCACCAAAAGAATGCATAACATTGCATGCTTCCTTACCTTGGTTTTTAGGGTTAGACTCAATGTTACTATGTTAGGTTCTTAATGGTTGGTTGGCTATGGCTTGAGTAAATTGACTTATTTGGTTTTTAAGATTTTTGATTGATGCAACTTAGCTTTAGATGGTTACATTATTTGCTTGCATCAATTAGGTCTACATTTCTTTAAAGTGGGTTTCTTTTCTTGGTAGGTTATATGGTTGTGGGTGAAAGTTTATGTTTTGGATAGTGGCTTGATGGTTAAGTAGGTTCTAAGAAAAATTTAGGTGGTTTCTCCAAATTGGGTTATAGTTATTACCGTACAGGTTGTAGGCAGGTTGGACTATTGTTGGGCAAACTGGAGCATTTATATTCTAAATTGGCATTTTTCACTAGCATGAGGTCTATAAAAAAATTTATAGAACACAAAAAGGTTTTGTATGGCATTAATAGGGGCAGTTTAGGATGAGGTTCCTAAAACTTCAATTTTCTTAGTCAAATTTGCTAATTATGAATTAATAGAAGTAAAGGCATAAAGTTCATACACACCTGTAATTTTTGTATGTACTTTTTTTTCATACCCATTGATAATTGTTGGCTGCCATTTCTTTAATCAGTTCATGTGCTTCCTTCGTATTCTTGCTTATAATGGCTTTTTTAGCAGTCGAATCTAATTTAGTCCTCATAGATGGTATGAGAACATTGTAAAAAAATTTGGATTTATAGCCATTGGAGGAGACCATAATGTGGAAACTTTCCAAACAACTCCTTAAATCTTTTCCATGCATCATAGAGATTCTTAACATCAAATTGCATAAAAGTTGTTATTTCATTCCTTAGCTTGGCCATCTTGACAAGTAGAAAAAACTTAGCAAGGAACTTTTGAACAAAATCTTCTCAGGTTGTGATTGGTTCAGATGGTAAAGAAGTTAAATAAGTCTTTGCTTTATCTTTGAAAGAAAAAAAAAGCCTTAGTTTAATTGCATCCTCTAAAACACCATTACATTTAAGAGTATCACATAATTCAAAAAAATTAAACACGTGGAGATTTGGATCATTTATAGGTAAACCACTAAACTATACAGAAGTTTAGACCATTTGAATTATAAAAGGCTTCATCTCAAAATTGTTTACTTGTATGGCCAGCCTTTATATGGATGGCTGAAAACCATCATTATTAGGAACAACATAGTCCTTTAAGGTTCTTTGTCTTTCATTGTTTGCATTTGCCATTTGGATTGATGTAGGTGGTGTTGTTTGCTCTCTCTTTAAATGCTTATAGAGTTCTTTCAATTTTTTTGTTGAGTGGAGCTAGGTTAACACTTTTAGATCTGTGTACAAGTAAGAAAAGATCAAAACAGTTTAAAGCAATAAAAGTAAATATTTAGATTACAAAAGAGTAGAAAATCCTTATTGATATTGATTCGAATACCACTATAATCCTTGAAAACAGTACTAAAAACTTGATTGCTACTTTTTATAATACTTACAAGTGCATAAATTGAAAGCAAGTAATAGTAGTGATGAAAGCAAAGTATCGTCCCACAAGATTATAGAATTGAATTGTTGGGTGAATTTAAGTACCAAAAGTGATCTGCTAAACTCTTTATATCAAAACTAATAAGAACTTGAATTGATTTCCAATAAAATAAACAAGAATAGATAAAAAAAAATAATATAAGCCAAGATCTCAATATCTAACTATCACTTTGAAAATCTTGGATTAGGTCAAATACTAGATTTAGAAGGAAACAAAGATTGAAACTTGAAATAACAAAGATTTACAAAAGCCGAACAAAGTAAAAGCATAAAAGAAAAAATTGAACAAAGATTGCATAAAAAAACAAACCTTATATTAAAAAAAAAAAAAGAGAATTATTGAACTTGTAAAAGCATAAAAGAATTTGTAAAACCAAAAAGAAATAAAGAATGATTGCTTTGAGAAACTAGATCTTGAAAATAAAAGAATGATTGTAATGGTTAATTTGCCACCTTAGCCTAATACACAAAAACTAAAATGAATTTAAGAAACTAAAAAAAAGAGAGAAGAAGAATGTTATGGAATGGGTGTGAAATAATACAAGAACTAGCCTCCCTATCTATAGATGATAAGTTCGGCCAAGATAGGGATTGGATTACAAATTCAATTATATTCAAAACTCCAAAGGATAAGAATCATCTTAATCTTCTAGTATTGGCTGAATATAGGATTCTTGATCTTTAAAGAGCCTTAGCTGATCATACTTTCTTAGAATCAATCTTGGATGTTCATCTTGAATAGCATTCATCTTAATCTTAAAATCTTAAAGAGGTTTTGACTATCTTGAATTTTAAAACCAAGTGGTTGCTTTCTATCTAAACTCTTAATATTAATCTTGCAAAAGTCCTTTTTGAAATAAAACTCTTCAACAAGTTGATCAAAGAGTCATGGTTGCATTAAAACTCTTTTGGGCAAATGTCATAGAGTCTTCTTTTGAATAAAAGTCTTTAAATAACACATGCATTGTAAAAATCCTCTTGGATTTAGGAAAATCGAATCAATGTAAGAGTCAAGTGTCATTAGGCAAGTTGAATTTGGAAATCCTACTTCTGTAGAATTCGGTTGTTTTTTTAATGTGCTTGGCTGAATATTACAAGAATGAATCCTGTCTTCATCTTGCATGGACTTTGCATGAAAATGAATAGAAATTTTATTCAAAGTAGAAAAACCTAAAGATAAAAAAAATGCACATTAAATGCACGAATTTCAAGCAAATTTAAAAAAATTTTCAACTAAAATAAACTTATAAATCTCTATATATTTAAGTGTTATCAGAAACATTTCTTGATGAATAACTTTTTGTGTATGGCCATTTTAGCTTACCTTGGTATGCGAATTATGTTAACTTTTTGGTTGGGAAGGTGCTCCCTCTAAAATTCTCATACCATTAAAAGAAAAAGTTTTTGAAAGATGTCAAGTATTCTATTTGAGATGAACCTTACCTTTTCAAGCAATGCAATGATCAGATCGTTAGAAGGTGCATCCCTATAAAAGAAGTAAAGAGCATACTTAGACATTGTCATACATCAAATTATAGAGGACATTGTAAAGGAGAAAGAATCACAACAAAAGTGCTACAATCTAGTTTCTACTGGCGCATGTTATTTAATAATGCACACTAGTTTATCTCCTAATGTGATCAATGCCAACATGTGGGGAATATCTTTAATAGACACGAAATGCCCCAAAATAATATACCAAAAGTTGAAATTTTTATGTGTGGGGTTTTGATTTCATGGAACCTTTTATCTCATCCTATAGCAACCTTTACATCCTGGAAGTGGTTTACTATGTTTCTAAATAGGTGGAAGCATTGGCCTTACCCACTAATGATGCCAAAGTGGTTATGAACTTTCTTAGAAAGAACATCTTCACTCACTTTAGGACATCTAGGGCCATTATTAGTGATAAGGGACCTATTCTACAACAAACACTTTATTGGACTTTTAATGAAAATGGAATCACCCATAAAGTTGCTATTAGTTACCATTCACAGACTAGTAGCCAGGTTGAAGTGTCAAATAAGGAAATCAAAAGGATTTTTGAGAAAATAGTGAATCCCTCAAGGAAAGGTTAGTTTAGGAGATTAGATGATTCACTTTGGGCTTACAGGATTGCTTTAAAACTCTTGTAGAGATGTCATTATACTAGCTATTATTTAGGAAAGTATGTCACTTTCCAATTAAGTTGGAACATAAAGCTGTCTGGGCTCTACATAATTTGAACTTTGTTCTAAATGTAATTGGTGAGAAGAGATTGATGTAACTTAATGAGCTTGATGAATTCATATTACAAGCCTATGAAAATTCCAAGCTTTACCAGGAAAAAACAAAAAAATGCTATGATAAAAAAATCCTCAAAAGGAGTTTTGAGCTTGGTCAACAAGTTTTATTCTTTAATTCCCAATTAAAGCTATTTTTCAGTAAACTAAAACCTAGGTGGTTGGGTCCTTACGTGGTCACTCACGTGTTTCCCTATGCGACCACAAAGATTATGGATAAGTATGTAAGTGAGCCATTTAAGATGAATAGGGAAAGGTTGAAGCATTATTTTGGTGGAGTTATTGATCAGCTCAAGTCGTCATTCTGCTCTTTGACCCATTTTGAGCTTCAAAGGAATGTCGAGCAATAGGCTGTAATTCAACGTTTCTTAAAAGGCAACCC
Organism: Durio zibethinus; assembly: GCF_047325235.1. Lineage (NCBI taxonomy): Eukaryota > Viridiplantae > Streptophyta > Magnoliopsida > Malvales > Malvaceae > Durio > Durio zibethinus. The sequence continues at coordinate 16,728,186 of NC_143187.1, forward strand.
CTTTTTATTTATTTTCCTTATGTTATGTGTTTATTTTTGCAAAAAAAAAAATTGAAGCTGATCATCAAAACGTCAAAGAAAACTTTGGCCAGTCAATGAAATATTCTTCACCTTTTGTGCTTAAATTCATATTTGCCAATACATTGAAAAAATATGCATTTTAAGTTTAGGGGTGGGTAGACTTGAGCAAATTTTTCAAAAATTTTCAAAAAACATTTTTTGTACTTAAGCTTAATTGACTTTTATGATGAGTCTTTAATATGCTTCCCTTGGTTGATTGTCATTGATCCTATGATAAAAACCATGATTGACTTTGATTATAGCTTTAGGAAAAGAATAAACTTTTACAAAGCATGAGATGAATTTTAAAATGTGTTGATATTTGATTGAAAGCTTTCACTTATGAATATACATTCTGATAATTGAATTGCATGTCATTTAGTGATTGTTTATGTGATCATAGGAATTGCATTTCATTTTTGGAGTTATGCTCATATTCTAGAATTTGTCTGATCATTTCTTGAAGTGAAATTCTAGGATACACTAAATTATAGAACTGACTTAGGCCATCATTGGATCAATTGAGTCTTTCAAGCCAACCTTAATGTATATATCCATAGTCATCCCTTTTGAACCTTAGACTACCTTTTCTTGTTAAACAACCATATCATTAAACTTAAACCATATTTTGCATTTTCATCATTCTTGTGCCTACCCTATGTGCATAAAGATCATTCATGATATGATTAAAAAGCTATGCCACATTTAGGAATTGAAAGAAAATGACTAAAAAGAAAAAAATTAAAAATTAAAAATTAAAATAATAAAATAAAAAAATAAAAAAGAAAAAAAAAGTTCAAGTTAAGAGTTGATAAAGTCTTGAACGTTCTCTAATTGATCCTAAGCTTGTAGTGTATGATTAGGGTACTTGAACCTAAAAATTCCTTTTATCCTACTTTTACCCTACCTTAACATTACAAACTAGCAAAGAACTAAGGATCTTTAGTTTAGTGTTGGTCTAACATTAGTGGAGAAAGGTGTGAAAGGCAAATCTATGGAATGTATATGCACTTTGATTATGTTTTTTTAATTCCATGATTGCATATTCATAGCTAAATTGCATGTAATGATATGTGATAAATGTTGCACACAATGAAACTTCATTTGAGTGTATGCATATTCTTGGATGACTATCATGGCTAACCCTTGTTTAGGATTGACCTTAAGCTATAATCATCATGCAATTTTTAATAAAACAATTTCTAATTGATTATAGAAGTGAAATCGACTCTTAGCAAAAGTTGATTTTGCATAAGAACTGTCGTAACGGTTTTGGTGACCACTAGACGAATTTAGAAAAACAAAAGAAAATAGAGTTGCCACCAATCCTTTTTTAGGATGTGATTGGCCACCCAAAAAATTTATCCTTTAATAAAATAATAAAGACATATATAAAATTTTATTAAAAAGATAGTTTTGATCTACAAAAAATAGATTGGATTCGGGAGGTGGTTACGCATGAGGAAAGATTAGCACCCCCACGATACTAGTTTAAAACGGTACCAATTAATTATGTGTTATCTTTAATATTGATAAAAATTATCTTGGTCTTGGTATTTAAAAATTAATTTCCATATATATATATTTATTATTATTGTTCTTTTTTAAAAAACATATTTTTATTATTTTTAGTAAACTTGAAAATAAATAAGAACCTTATATTGAAAAACTCCTAAAAATATCTCAATACACTAGCAATATTAAAAGAAACCATCTCATCTAAAGAATTTTTAAGAATCACTACACAGAATTTTCGAAAATCCTATCTTCGATGGTTCATATTCATTTCCAATAGTTATTTAAAAACAGAAAGTAGTAAGTAATTTTAAAATAAAATAATATTTTTTTGGGACTTATTTTTGAAAAAACGAGAAATCTTTATAAAAATTAATCTAAATGCTCCAATATGCTAGCAACATTTTAGATAGATTTTTTTACGTAAAGATTCCTAAAGAATCACTACTCGGATTTCTTTAGAATCTTATCCTCAAAGATTTTTCGTTTGTTCTTAAAAAAAATTTAAAAATCGTGTAATAATATAATAATCCACATATAAATTTATATTTTTTAGAAAACATTTTCCTATTTATTAAGAAAAACCATCCAAGCTAAAAGAAATGGTTATAAAATGTAAATTTTTCATATTGAAAAGAATCTTCTAAATATTCCAATACTTTGACAATTTTTAGAAGATTTTTTTCACCTTAGGAATTCTCAGAAATCACTACTCAAACTTTTCAGAGTCCCTTCATCGAAAAAAATTTATTTAAGAAAAATATGTAATGCAAACAATAGAATAGAATATGAACACGAAAAATATATTCATTAGAAACATTCTTTGATTATCATCAAAATTTTGAAAGGAACAGAGGAAATAAAATAGAATTATACAATATGAACAATCATGCATACAAGACAATATATTGATTATGCCTTAATAATCTTAATTATTTCCTAATTAACACTTTCAAAAGGAACAAAGTAAATAAAATTTATTGAAAATTTTTCTAGATACCCCAATACTTTGGTGGTATTTTAAAAAAAATTTTTTACCTAAGGATTTCTTAGGAATCTCTACTTGGACTTCCTTATAATCCCATCCTCAAAAAAAAAAAATATTCATTTTGTTCTTTCTTACTTCGTTATATTTTTAAACTTTGATCATATCAATTTCATTACCTAAAGAAATTAATATATACTATTAATAACATCCATCAAAATTTTAGAAAAAAATACAAATGAAACTTTTTTATATTGAATATTTTCCTAAATACTTCATTACTTTAGCGGTATTTTAGAAAAGTATCCTCACCTAAACATTCTAGAAAATCTTTACTCGGATTTCTCTAAAATATCATCCTCAAAAAATTTCATTCATATCATTATTATATGTATGAAAAATGTATCAAACATGAATTTAAACACGAGATAAAAAATTAAAACAAGCATGAAAATCTAAACATGAAATAAATTAACAATGCATAAAATTAAACTTATAATTGAATTTAAACAATCATAAACAAATTGTATGAGTATAATTAAAATCAAACATAAAGGTGGAATAACATAGTTCACATGAAACTCACTACCTATAGCCTATTTTCAGCTTCCATTCTTTATGTTAACAACCATAAGAACAAGCCAAGATAGCCCCCACTCATAGGGAAGAAACAAAAAAAATACAAAAGTTGGAAGCTTTATAACTTGTGCAAAACCTTTCACATAAAGACAACAAACTAGACAAGAAAAAGAACCCCATTCCATGTTGAAGAGCAAAGAGCTATGAAGATGTCTTATATAGCTTAAATGGATTATAGCCGAAAGTCATCAACTTCAGACTTCTAGCTTTCTCCCTTTTAGTTTTCAAAATAAAATTATGGTCCAAACAACTTTTGATCATGAGCCCTTTTTGACCTTACTAGTAAACCCATGTCTCATGCAAAGAGAGAAAGTGAAAGAGGTGCTGACATTACTTCAAGCAGTAATGGAAATAGGTTACAAAATCTATTTGAAAGATCAACCAAACTATGATTGCCCATAAAGAGTTAAGCAGCATAGTTTGGCTTTGTCCAAACTAATTTTTTTTCTTTATTTACTTTAGCTTAGACTAACTAAATGTTGGTTAAGATGGATGAAAAGAGGAGTGGAAGAATTTATGGCATGATCGAACATCGGCTGCTAGAATGAGAAACATCAGTTGTTTAGCAACACCAAAAAAACAATGGTGTTCCAACCAACCTAGAAAAATGAAACAGAAACATAAAACAAATAAGGCATGAAATTTTATCAACAAACACGCCAAACACCAAAGCATGAAAGGAATAAATAAGAACACTTGCAAAAAAGATCATGACAAGAGCAAAAAAAGTGTAAAACACATGATATAATCAGTAAAACTCAGCCTTGGTATAAGCTGTCTCACCTTTTGAATTTTTTGTTTTCAGCTTTCTTTCTCCTTTTTTTTCATGCTCTCTCTTTTTTTTTTTTTTCAAATGCTTTCTCCCCAGTCCCTTTCTTTTGGCAGGCCCCTTTTTTTTTCTTTCTTTTTTCTTCTCTTTCCTTACCTCCTTATTCGACTACCTCTTTTTTCAACAGCTTTTTTCTATTTTTTTATTACATTATGTTTTTCTTTTTTTTGTTGCTTAGTTTTTTAGCCCTTCTCTCCTATTTTTTCTTGACCTAAACCCCCAGCCTCCTTAATGGTCAGGTTCGAAAGAAAAAAAAATCTTGATCTTGATAAACATAGCCCCTTGGATGAAATCTCATTCAAGGGTCAAAACTTGCTCTTTTATTCCTTCGAAGGGGTCATCTTTGACCATTGGATCAGGATCAAATAAAGATCCAATGATCCATATTAATTACTGTAAAAAATGATATTTTTATGCCCTCCAAACATATGAAAAGGCTATTTTACCTTTAGTTACAAAGTTTTTGGTATTTAGGCCTTTTTCTTGGAAATCAAGGTTCCCATGGTCAATTTTGAGATTTTAAAACACCAAAAATTATGAAATATTATAGGATTATGATTTGAAAAGTTTCATGAAATTCTGATCTCGAAAAGGCTAAATTACAAAAATACCCCTATGATGGTATTTTGGTAATTTCACCCTTTTTTTGGGGTATTGTTATAATTCAAATGCAACAAAAATCATGAAATATTGTAAAACTAATATTTGGAAAGTTTTATGAAATTTCAAGCTCGAAAAGGCTAAATTACAAAAATACCCCTCAAATAGTATTTTGGTAATTTCACAATTTCTAGGATATTACTATGATTTCGAACTCACCAAAAATCATGAGATGTTACAAAAGTGAGATCTGAAAAGTTTCATGAAATTCTGAGCTTATGAAGGCCAAATTATAAAAATACCCATACAAGGGTATTTTAGTAATTTCACACTTTTTGGGGTTTCGTTGTGATTTTAAATGCATCAAAAATCATGAAATATTATAGGATTAAGGTCTGAAAGGTTTTACAAAAATCTGAACTCGAAAAGGTCAAATTTAAAAAAATCACTTATAAGGTTATTTTGGTAATTTGGCCTTTCCCAGGGCACAATGAAAATTTTAGTATTTTGAAAAAAAATCTCAAATTCAATTTAATAACACCTTAATTTCTATGAGATTTTAAAATTTCAAAATTAATCCAGACTCTATTAATTTTGACCAAATTTTATATCATTTGACTTTATTTGAACCGCTTCGACCTAAGTTGAGTTTGGGTTTTGAATAAACAAATTTATAAGGTCTTTACGGGTCTTAAATGGTTCTCGTAAATTGTCTTTGCTTTTTGTTTACAAATGAGTCCTATATCAATCATGTTGAAAAATGTTCAGGATAAAATTCGATGTCTACAAGGACAAGCAAAATGTCAACTTTTAGAATGTGATAATTCTATTTTTTTATAGAATTATCATCTACTTAACTGATTAATTTTATGACTTTACTTAATCAATTTTTTGCTTAATTATCCACCTAATTTTTCTAATTGTCTTATATGTAAGTGAATTAAAATTGTGCCCACATCTTGTGTCTTTAGCTTACAATTGCTGCACCTAGTGAGATTTTTGGCCAAGGCACTAAAAGAGCTACCATTAAGGATTTTTTGAGCTGAAGTTAGTTGCATTTTATGAGGAGAAGTTGCCAAGGCTTGGCCTAGAAGAGTCTAAGTTGTGAGCTATCTATTAATGCATATGTGAGCATGTTTTTTTGCATAGGCTAGCTTCCAAATTGAAAGGCTGAATGAAAAGCTTCAAGCTAACTTTAAAGAGCTTAAATGAAGAGAAAAGCCAACTAACAAGCCATGAAACAATATGAATTTAAAGCAAAAGAATCGACAAAAGAAGGCACAAGAGAAAGTGGACCATTTTTACAACAAGACAAAATTGGGACCATTTTGGAAAATGACAAACAGCTAAAATGCTTTTACTACTAAGTTGCACAGTTTAGAGGGGCTTTAAGCTGGGAAATGCATAGAATGTTTCATGTGAGGAGTTGGTTTTTCTTGTGGAAAATAAGTGGAAAAACACATAAGCTTATGCAAGGTGGCATATGTGCATGGAAGACAAGTCAGCACCTAGCTGCCAAGTTGTTCCCAGATTCACTTTTGCATAAGACAAACCTCCAAATAGCTTATTTTAAAAGGGGACCAAGTTGCCAACAAGTCTCCTAAGTGGAGGCATGAGGATCACTCATTGTCCCAGCTCATCATGCATCATATAGGTGAGAGTTGCATGGTAAAAGTCACGTTTTTCCTTCTATTAGCACCAGAAAAATCTTAAAGCTAGTTGAAATTTTGAAGTGCCATGATTACTCAATAGGAACCCTTGATTGGCCACTTGAAAAACTAATCTAAAGCTTTAAATAGGAAATTATAAGAAAGGAATAGAAAAGTTGAACTTTTCTTGGAGTTCTTTCATTTTCATTTTTTTATTTTCTTTGTAAGTAACGTCATGGGGAAGAAGCATTCTTGCTAACTTTGCCTTGGGTTTTAGGTTTTATTTAGCTTTGTTTTTAATGCTTTAAGTTAGCTTTCTTTATGTTTTCTAGTTATTTTGATCGTACTAAGCTTACATTCAAAGGCTACTCTTATTTTCCTCTAAGTTTTTATCTAAGAAATTTCATCTTCTTGTTCAATTTTTCCAGCTTGGTTTCCTTTCATTTCCAGCCTTGTTTTGCTTTATGTTTGAACTTATATTTACAAGAAAAAGATAGTGAAAGGTGGCCTTAGCTTGGGAAATTTTCCATGGGAGCCTAAATTACTTTATTCTTTTATTTTCCTTTTATTTCAAGCTTTTATGCATTGTTTTATTTTCTGCTAGCCCTTATTTATACTATTTATTGTTCTTGTTTTAATTGCTATTTGCTTGCTATTTTAATTCACTTTCATGTTATTTCACCATGGTTTCATGTTAGTTTAAGACCTTTTATTTTCAGCACTTCCATTGCATTTATTTTCCTCTTATCTTTCATGTGATTGTACGGTTTGGGGGGCTATTTTCATGTCATTTTGTTTAGTTTTTGTAGTAGGTTGCCTAGCATTTTTCATTTGTTTTCTAGTCTATTTTGAAGTCATGCATTTATTTTTTCAAGTCTCATTCAGGTAAGTTTAGTTTTAGTTACAAATAGTCTACTAGGTTTTATAAAGTCCATTTCCAAGGTTTAAATTTTGCACATTGTTTTTGCATTTCTGCCCAGTTTTCATTTTGCAATCTATTTTGTAGTTTTGGTTTTTGTTTGTATTCTGTTTTTGTGTCTTTGAGTTGATGAAAATGATGTTTGGTTGATGTTTATGATTGAAAATCTACAAGTGCATAGAATCATATCAAGTAATAAAATGATAAATAAAGTTTGTTCCCATGGAGACTTTAATAGAGAGAATTAAGTACCAAAATTCAACACCTTTAAAGTTGGTTTCGACTGAAATTTGCACACTATTTTCTTTTCAAACTCCAACCTTTCTTCTGAATTAAACATAGCTTTTATCTTAATTTGATTGATTCATATACACATAGGATAAGATAAAAAGATAAAGATAATAATCAAAAGGTAGCTATTTCATATCAGTTAAAAACAAAGAAATGATATATAAAGGCTCAAAAGGGGTGATTAAGGATAAAGATATAAAAGTTAGCTTGAAAGGCTCAAACGATCTAAAGATGACCTAAATCATTCTCTAGTTAAGTGTAGTCTATGATTTCGCCTCAAGAGATGATTAAACAAATTCTAAAATATGAACACAACTTTAAAGATTAATGCAATCCCATACTTACATGATTTAACAATTCTACAAGCGCACAGACTATTCAAATAATATTAAAGGTTAAAAAGCCTAGATGTTAATCCCATAAGGTTTAGCTAAAGAGGTTCTCCTAAATACCTTTTATCCCCGTACCCTATCTAAAGTTGGCTCAATCAAAAGGTAGACATAAGACCAAATTAACTACGAAAGTAAAATCAAACAATGCATAATGCATTTTTTAACAAAAAGTAAACTAATAACATGTAAAATAAGCAACTTGGAAAATTCAACAAAAACAATAACTAAAGTGAATTCAACATGATTTAAATATAATCCTAATCTAAAGAACCGAAAATTACAAAAGCAATAACAAGTAAAATAGTGGCTAAAACTTGATCCAAATTTAACTTCCTTAACTGACTTCCAACTTCTAACAAAAGAAACACCTAGAAAATTCTTAAAACTTGATCCAAACAAACTGGAAATTGTAATAACATTAGCTAAACTAAGATCAAAACAAGATTAAAAAGCAATTGAAGTAGCAAAAATGCAAGATCTAAGAAGAACAAGCAAAACTGAACGTAAAATTCAAATATGTAATTTATCAAACTTGCAAAAAGAAAATTAGATCTAGATTTCTACAAGTGGAATGAACTTAAACTGAGCTAAATTAATCTAGATTTACGAGTTTACTGTCTAAATCAACAAAAAAAAAGATGAAACAATAAAAAATTAAGCTCAATGATGTAGATCAAGACCGAATGCAAGAACAGCAAAAACAGAGCAGTTACAACAAAATCTAGCTAAACAAAATTAAATTGCTGGAAATTTAAAGCAATAAAACAAAATTTAACAAGTCAATAGATGAATTAAAGAGTTCAAAGTGATAAAAGAAGTAACCAATCACCCAGCTATGAGATAAGAGTCTTGAAGTGCTGTCACTCACTCCAGCTTCAACTCTGCCATTGAATCTAACCAAAATTTTCTAGAATTTTGTAGAAAGAATTTGAATGTGAAATTTTCCATATTTCTAGATATATGAATGTAGAATTCACAAAAAAATTTTAGCTCAAAAAAAAGCAAGATTTGGTCAAGATTAAATAGAAAACTGCAGCCAGGTCAAGAACATGAATTGCCAAACAGATTTGAGAAACAAATGAAATTGCATCAAATTGAACTAGAAAACTTAAAGATCTTTAACTTTTATTGAAATAATCTTAAAGTACATGTAAAATAAAGGTAAGAAAAGCAAATTTTGCTGGAAAATAAAAGAATTTTCTCTTAAACAGCCCTCTAAATGAACAAGGAGGAAACCATTTGGGGAAAAAAGAAAATAAATGAAAAGAAAAGAAAAAATGTAAAACTAAGCTACTCCCCTCTCAATGGCCAGCCACACCACCTATTTATAGACAAATGGGAGATGCTTCAGCCTTTACAATTGCAGAAAAAATATCTAAGTAACTGCCAGCTTTCTATATCCTTCTTCCTTCCTTGAATCCTTAGCTTGCATGTTTGGTTCCTTTAACTCCTTTTTCCTTCAAGCTTTCTTCTTTTGATCCTTTAAGCATTAAAAAGTCAACATTATGACCAACAAGAGCCTTCAAATGACCAGCTCAGCAGCTCCAATTGGTCCTCTTTGCATCTCTAAGAATGAGGTCAAAATGCCTTTATCACATGGCACTAGCAACCATATTCATTGTTGCATCTTTTCTCCTTCATTTTGGAGCCAATTACAAAAATTTGTTCTTTCATTTTGCTGCTAAAATTCAGACCATTAAGAGGAAAAATTATGCATTATAATACCTAAAAAAATTTTGAAAAATTGCAAGTCGAAAAATAGCTTCGAATTACATTAATGCACTTATTACCTTTCAACCATTTATAAAAATGTTACAAAGGTAATAATGCAATAATAAACTAAAAATATCATTTCCAAATGAAAAATATGAGAATTAAGACTTGAAATAAAGTTCCATGAAGTTCAATTGAGCTAAAGAAATCAAAGAAGAAAGGGTTAAGAAAACTCCCATAAGTGGCAAGATAGCACAATCACACTAGTTGTAGCCTTTTCTAACTTTTTGCATAAAAAATCCTCCAAAGTGAGTTCAAAGTCTCCAAAATTTCTCATTTTCCATAAAATTTGTGCATTTAGGAGTATTTTTGCCAAAATTCTTAAGGATCAAGCTAAAATGCAAAAGAAATTACACTAAAAATAAATAAGAAAATGCTAAAATTTTAGTGTAATCACTTTATAAACCCTCAACTAAACATGCATTCATCTCAATGATCAGGACTAAGTGTTTAAGAATGTGGAAATATCATAATTAAAAAGAGACAAATTCCAAAAATCATCTCATGCTTTCATTACATTCTTTCTTTTCTAATAAGTTATACTCAAAGCCAATTAAAGTTCTATCATTGGAGTATAAGAAAATAAATAAATAAAAAAATATAATGATCCTAAGCATGAAAATTTAAGCTCAAAAATTAAAATTTTGAAAAAAAATATATATATAGCATAAATTTTATCTCCCCCAACTTGAGTGACGCATTGTCCTCAATGTGTAAAAGTAGAATAATAAAACACATAAGAGAAAAAAGATACTCCCCTAATTCACTAAGAACCGATTTTGGAATTTTTAGGAATTATCATCATGGTGTCGTATATTATATTAGCTTCTTTGTTCCTTGTTCCTACAAAAGCAAAAGCAAACAAAACAAGCATTACCTGTTACTAATAAATACCAAAATGATAAAAATAATCCTAAGTATGCAAAGCTGAAAATTAAAATTTGAGTTGCCTCCCAAGCAGCGTTAGTAGTCAAGCTAAAAATTCATTCATTTAAATCCACCACACCCTTCTTTGTATATGAATCCATCCATCTCACCATCTTCTCTTACACAATATCATTCATTGGATGATGCTTTAATAAATTGGGTAGGCTTGTCTCAATAAAAGCAATTTTCTTGCACACACTTTCTTTCCTCTTCTTGGCTAGTAATACATAAAGAGAACGTACTTGTAATTTCATACAAGTTTCCTATATATTCTCCAAGATTTTGCATCCTTCATTTTATTTTTCTTCCTTCGTAGACTCCTTAAGTTAGCTTTGCCTTTACCATCATAAACTCATTATTCACTAATTTTGAATCTTCATTGAAGATTTTTTTCAAACCAACTTTTTCTTTCACAACAATAAGATCACCAATCTTGAATAAATGATTTTTTCTTGAAATCTCATGATTAGCTCCCCATCGTAAACATCATTTAATGATCTTGAAGTTTTTAAAAATGGCATTCTTATGATGGTATAAGCTTCTTTATCATTAGCTATATCAAACACCATGAAATTAACAGGGAAGGCATACTTATCTATTTTCACCAAAACATTTTATACCACTCATTTTAGATATTTCACATATCTATTAGCTAGTTGAAGTTATGTGTTTGAAAGCTTCAACTCTCCAATACCAAGCTATATAAAAACAGAAAAAGGCATTAAATTTATGCTTGGTCCTAAATCACACAAAGTTTTGTCAAAGAAAATAGAGCCCATAGAACAAGGAATAGAAAAACTCCCTAGACCATTAAGCTTGGTAGGCAAATTTTTTTGAAGCATAATGCTACACTCTTCAGTGAGTGTAACTTTATCCAATTCTTAAGGTAAAACATCCAAATCAGGCTTTTTTACTTATGGAGTGACAACAAATAATAGCTTATTTGGAATGGACATTTTAGGAGTTAGCTTCATCTCTTTTTTTACCTTTTCTTTTTGAAATTTGAAATTGACAGCTTCTTCTATAAAATCTAAATTCTTAATTTTAGCCTTCTTTTTCACATCTCCTTGTTTCACATCATCAATTAGGATTTTTTTTTCTTTTTTAATTTTTTTCTCTTTTACTAATGCTAAATCCTCTTCTTCCATAGAATTTTGCTCAATCACTTCATCCTCATCACTAAACTTTCATCTTCAATAAGAACTTTTTCTACTACCTTCACAAACCTAGACATTTCCACCATAATAGGCTTTTCCATCATATCATTATAATCATAATCCACCTTATTCAACCTCGCATCCTTTGATGAATCAATAATATTACACTTCTTCTTACCTTGCCTTCTAGGATTTTTTTTTATGTTACTTGGCAAAGTGCCTTAAGGACATTAGCTACTTATCCCATTTGCAACTAAAGTTTCTTTATGGATGCTACTTGATATTGGATGGTGGCTATTTGGTTTTAAAAGATTTGGCTGTATATCTTATCCAAATATTGTTTTTCTTTAAATGGTGAAGGGGGTTGGTATTGTAAAGGTGGTACTTGGTATTGTAAGGGTGGTGGTTGAAAACTAAGGGGCTAAAAGGGTTTGAAATTTGAAATTGAAATTTTGCCTTAGTTACTCCATAAGAAGTTTAGGTGATATTTCCAACCTTGGTTATATGTATTACTATATGGATTATATTATTACTTAGGTGGAGTAACATATTGGACTATTCAACATGTATAGGACACCTATCACTAGAATGGTTACCCTATAAATATCATAAGTAAATAAGGGACTTTGAATGGATTGGACTTGGGAAGAGATAAGGTTGGTTCCTATAGCTTCTACCATTTTGATTAAGGGTGCAATTTAGGAGTTTAAGGCGGAGAAGGCATTAATATCATAAACCCTAGCATTTTTCTTAAAAACTAACCAGTCATTAGACCACTGGTACTTATTAATTGCCATATCTTTAATCAATTCATAAGCCTTCTCAATAGACTTACTTATCAAAACACACCTAGCAACAACATAAATGGTGGTTCTCATTTGCCACAGTGAACAATTGTAGAAAATTTGCATGTGTAATTATCGCGATGTTTCAAGACAAGAAAAAACCCAAACGCCAGACAATAGGAAATTTAAAATGAAACTAGGGCTAAACAACATTTTCGATAAAAACAAAATAAGAAGTCGTCACTAATCATTTTTAGGGTATGATTAGCCACAAAAAAATTTATCTTTTCAATAAAACATTTAAAAGATTTAAAAGTTTTATCTTTTAAATGTTTTATAAACAGAACAAATTAAGGTATGCAAAAATCAAATTCAGGGTTCAAGAGTCGATTACATGTGGGCTACAATACCCGTAAAAAATAGTACCAATTAACTAGTATTCTAATGTTTAAGATTAATTTTTCTTTCTTTTTTTTTCTAGAAAAACAAATCTTTTCTGTTTTTTCTTAAAGCAAAACATTTTTTCTTTTAAAAATAAAACAATTTATTTTTGAATCAAAATGAAAACTTCCTAAATATTGATTTACCTTTTCCACTTTCCTATATTTAGGTAGAGCTTTAAAAATATTACTAACTTAAATATTTTTAATTTGACCCACAAAACTAAGATAATACTTCACATAAATAATAGTCATTGAGAGTTCCTCCATCTTTAGGCTAGATCACAAAGGTTATATTTATTTGAGATATAATCTTATTTTAAAATGCTTTTCTTTGAAGAACTTTGTTTATAAAAATCGATGCATGATGATTGAAAATGAATGACAAAGTATAAATGCATGGTAATTTAAAATACATTTAATAAAAAAGTAAAGTGAAATACAAATGCATGATAGATGTCAAGAGTTAAATTTAGGGTTTGGGTTGGTTTAGGTTCGGTTTAGAGTTTAGGGGTTGATTTAGGGTCTAGGTTAGGGTTTATTGTTCGATTTAGGGTTTTGGGTTTTATGGCTACTTTAGGATTTGGAAGGTTGTTTAGGTTTTATGTGTGATTTAAGGTTTGGATGGTTAGGGTTTCATGGATGGTTTAAGGTTTGGAAGGTGGTTTAAGGTTTCAAATGGTTTAGGGTTTGGAGGGTGGTTTAGGGTTTCATGGTGATTTAGGGTTTGAACGGTGATTTAAAAATTTGAGGGTGGTTTAGGGTTTGAAATTTGGGGTTTCATAGGAAATACATATGATAAAAAAAATAATGAAAACGCTATTGATAAAAATATAAATATTGATGCATGAAACAAATGACGAAATTCTCATTGGTAGAAATGTAAATATTGACGCACAAAAAAGGCATAACTAAGGAACAAATTAATTACAAATCTAGGCATTTTAAAAACTATATGAAAAACTAATTGTACATGTGAAAATGTGATGTAAATGGATCAAACACTAGAATTTTAAAAAGAATTTTAAAAAGAATTTCAATACATGTACCATCATTTTTTTATTTTTTTTTTGTTTTCAAAATCTTGCAAACAAACAAAAAATCATTATAAGAAACCAAAAAGAGATTCGGTCGTGGAGTATAGGAGCTTGGCCGAATGTCCCAATGGCTTTAATTGTGAATTGTTTTTTGTTTTCTTTGCTCACTTATCTCAAATCTAACTATGGGCTAGTTGATTGAGTTTTTGAATCAAATTTAAGGTCAAGAGTACAAACAACTATTTTCTTTAAGAAAAAATAAAAAAATAAAGAAAACAAATATGAAAATGCAATGTAATGTCAAGAAATGCAAGAAAAGAACTAGGAATTATACCTCTAAGCAAGCAAGCCTCAAAATTTTTTTCTCGCTTATTTCTTGTCTTTTCTTGAATCTCGGCTGCTCCTCCTTCAAAATTGTGTACCCCAACCTTTTAAATAGTGAAAAATATCCCATGCCAAATAAATGTAAGTCCTTCTATCAAAACTTCATCTAGTAGTTAAAAATTCTTCCTTGTTTTCTTTGCAAAGAGCCACCATTGGATCCAGCCCCTCTAGATCATCCCATAATTAATAATGCTTACTACCAAATATTGGATTTTAATAACATTGAAACCAAGAGAAAAAACCATTTTATCCCCCAATAGGAACTTTTCGATTTCTATGCTATTTTCTTTGAAAACAATGCTCCATTCTTCATTTTCATGATTTTAAAGTATAAAAAATCACAAAATACTATGAAATTAAGATCTGAAAGTTTTTGTAAAAATTTGACCTTAAGAAAGTCAAATTATGAAATTTTCACTAAGAGGTACTTTAGTAATTTCACACTCCCAAAGTTTGCCAAGGTTTTCAATGCACAAAAAATTATCAAATAATTTAAAAACATGATTTGGAACATTCCGTAAAAATCAAACTTAGAAAGGTCAAATTACAAAAGTACATCTAAAAGGTATTTTAGTGATTTCACACCTTCTGAGGTAGATCAAAGTTTTCAATATTCTAAAAATTACTAAATAATATTAAATCATGATTGAAGCTTTTTATGAAATTTTGACATAGAAAAGGTAAATTTATGAAAATACCCCAAAAAGTATTTTAATAATTTCACACATTTTAATGTGTGATCAAGGTTTTTAATGCACCAAAAATCATTAAAAAAAATTTAATTATGATATAAAAACTATCAGAAAAATCTGACTTAGAAAAAGTCAAATTATGAAAATACCCTTAAAAGGGCATTTTGGTAATTTTATCATTTTTTTAGTGCAATAAGGTTTTTTAATGCTTTAAAATCATGAATTTCAATTCCAACCTCTATTGATTCAATTGGTTATGAATTTCGAATATTGACTCCAGTTCTATTCGTTTTGATTAATTTTGTCTTATTTTGATTAAATTTGATTTTGTTTGACTAGGTTTGACCAAGTTTGATCTTAGAGAATTTAGGTCAAATTGGTCCTGATTTAAATTTGAAAAACTTATCAAAATTAAAGAAATGTTAGATTTGGACTAGGTCAAATTTTACGAGCTTTGCAAATAACCAAATTTTACTCGAACAAAATTAGATATTTATAGTTGCCACTCTTTGTATAATTTTAAAAATCATAAATAATCCAAAGACCAAAGACTCCAATTTTGTCTAAAACTAAAGGTTGAGAGGGATTTGCTTATGTTTTATTTATTTTTTTTTTTGCATAGGAGGGTTTTTTTCGACTTTTAGATATTTTTGAAAATAAGTCAAAATGAAAACTTGGATACCACTATCGAAAAATGAGATGACTACCAATATTACTACTGAAGAGACCTCAGATATCACCATCGAGTAGAAATGACTTCAGATTTCATCATCGAAGAGGAAAGCAAATTCAAACCGAAATACTCGGATATCACCATTGAGTAAAAGTAAATGACTTCGAATTTCACCACAAAAAGTACTTGGATATCACTACTAAATGAATGCAAATGACTTTGAAAATTATCATCGAAGGAAACTCGAATATCACCATCAAAAAAATACAGATGACTTCAGATATCATCATCGAAAGATACTTGGATATCACTACCAAAGAGAACTCAAATATCACTACCGAGTAAATTTTGAAAAAGCTCTGATATCACCACCGAGAACATTTTTAAAAAATTTCAACTTAAATACTCAGATAACACTACCAAAAAATTTTAAAGATATTCAAATATAAAAACTATAATATCATCATTAAGTAATTTTGAAAAATTTTAGATATCACTAATGAGAGAGTTTCAATGAAAGATCAGATTTTGCCATCTAGAAATTTTAATGATATTCAAATTTAAATACTCAAATATCACCACCGAGTGATGTAGATAAAAATTTTATTATAAGACTTCAATAATGCTCGGATATTGCCACCGAAAAATATACAAAGAGTCGATTGTCACTATCAAGATTTAAAATTTTAGATTTTGAACACTCAAATATCACTATCAAGATTTGAAAACTTAGACTTTGAAAACTCGGATATCACCAACAAGATTTGAATGAAATCTAGAGTTTTTGAATACTTTGATTTCACTATCGAAAAATTTTCGTAAAATCCATATATTATCACTAAAACATACAGAAAACTCAGATATCACCACAAAGAAGTTTTTATTCACATATTTTCATAAAGCATGTAGAAAACTCAGATATCACTACCGAGAGAAATGATTATATAAAAACATGCAAAAAAACTCAGATATCACCACCGAGGGAATTGAATAATAAAAAAAAAGGTATTATAACAAAAAAATCTTGACACATGTTTTTTAAGAATTGTTGTTCATTGTTTTTGCATCCATCTATTTTTTCAATATTTACAAAATGGTCAAGTGGAATTATGATGCAAACATTTTCAATAATGCAAATGCAAATGCCTTTATACGAGTATAGAAATCCCTACTAACCTATGCAAATGCAAGTGTCCTTTCCATGTTGCAAATGTTGCATCCAAGGATACGAATGTAAAATCTCTTACCAGTGAATTTCTTTTGTCAAATGCAAATATAAAAGTATATGACTCTTACAAAAATGCAATTTCTAACGTTGCCCTAATGTAGTAGATACAAGAATTCTCAAAGGAAATACAAATGCAAATATCTAACCCAAGGATGAATGATGCAAGAACTCACTCAAACATGTTAATACAAATCTTAACTTTGATAATGTGAATGCATAGATCTTTCCAACTATCAAAATACAAACACAAAATCCTATTCCAAAAGTAAATACAAATGATCAACCATTATGATGTGAAATGTCAACACCCTTTACCATAATGCAAATGCAATGTCCCTTAACAAGTGCAAATGTTCGTTCCAAGATACACATGTAATAATGCAAATGCTTCTATAAGGATGCAAATATAAATGCTTACCCAATGATGCAAATGTTTCTTACAACTATAGAATTTATTTTAAAAATGCCAATGCCTATGTAAATGTAAAAACTTTATGACGAATGTGCCCTGACGTAGATGTAAACACAAAAAATAATCCATTTTTCAAAAGAAAATTCTTTCTCAATTTTGCTTATCTCCTTTTTTTGTCCAATTAGATCTTTAATTTCTTTTAAAAAAATCTCAACTCACCATTTTCCTGTTCTTTCACCGATTCCATTTTGTTTCTTTACCAATTTCCATCAAGCTATTTGATTTTTCTTTCATTTTTGACATGCTTTCTTTTTTATTTTCAATTCAAACATACAACATGCAACATACAACTTGCAACATGCATTTTGGACTCGATTGCAAGAATAAGAAGACAAATCATACATTACCCTTTCTTGAATCCAAACTGGTCTAAAGATTCTCACAATTCATTTAATTTTTCTATCAAACATGATTCCTTATTTTACACAAAAATGTGTGATAGGTTATTCAAAACTTCTTCAAAATGATCAATAAAATTTGCCCCATATAATTAAACTCCTTAATTAAAGATAATAAAATATTTGAATAAATGTGACTTTAGGAATCTCTTAGGAATTAACATTCCCTATTAGAAAGAAAAAAGATAACAATTTTCTTTTCAACAGATTGGATGGTTCAACACATCAATGGTTCCATTTGTTCAAAAAAGATTTACCACTTGAAAGGCATAAAAGATGTGTATACTTTTCAATGTAGGCTCACAAATGAAACATAAGTTTTTTTAAAAAGAATAATCCCTTAATAACCAAACATGTTGACACTTTTCTTTAGTATCCAAATGTGACATTTTCATAAAAGTAAAATTAGCTACAATAGGCTCAAAATTTTAGGAGGTCATTTAAAGTGAGGAAAGAAAGCTAAAATTTTCAAAATTAATCTTTTTTTATGCATTTCACCCTTTTAAGGCCTTGATCTCTTCAGATCCTTCAATGGGCTTGGGTTGCCTTTAGTTAGCATCTATCTTGCTTAACATTAAAAATGGCTTTAAGGTCTTCAAGGTTTACTTTAGACTACTTTTTTGTAGGATTTTTACCTTAGAGCCATATTCATCTTTCTTTCTTTTCTTTTTTTTCCTTCTTTTTTCCTTATCTTCTTCTTTTTTTTATTATTATTACAACATGCACTCAATAATTCAAACTTGTCCAAAATGAGATAATAGTTCAAACAGGTAATTAGGTAATAAAGGGAGAAAAAAAAGGTTCATAGGTTTTATGGTCATCATTTAAAGAAAAGCTTTTAAATTTTAAGCATCCGTACTTGATCTAATATAGACTTTTATTGGAATGTAACATAGGCTAGGAATGTAATTGAGCCGAGTCGAGACGATACAGTGAGAAGCTTGAGCTCGACTCTTAACTCTCAACTCGATACTTAACTCGAACTCAATCAAGTTTCATTTTTTTTAACTCTAGCTCAATTCATGATTGAAATTGAGCTACTTGAGCTCACTCGATTAGACTTAAAAATAAGTTTGATTTTTATACTTAACAAAAACTCGATTATTTGTGTAGAGCTCGAGTTCAAGCTCTTTTACAACTATTTCTTATCAAACCTAATAAATATTATATTTTCAAGATAATAATAATAACAGCAAAAACAAAAACAACAACAACAACAATAATAATAATAACAACTTACACAACAACCAATTCCAAGCAAATAAAAGTCTCATCAAATTATTCAAATACAACACACAAATAATTGATGTCTTATTTGTTCCCACAAAACTATCTCAAAACTTCAAATTTATCATCGGTCCTTAATTTAGTGAAGGATATATACAAGCGAGGTCCAAACTTTTAGACCTCTTTCTTACTAAACATTTTAGACTACTTAAAGTTTCGACTAATCATAATAAATCTTGTCAATACTTTGGTCAAAATAACTATTTATTCTATAATTAAAAGTTTATCTGATTAACCAACAAGATATGATAATATCAATATCAGGAAAAAAGATTCACTAAACAAAAAAGGCTGTGTGATAATTTTGATCAAATGGAAGTTAAAAGATATACTATAGCCTATTTCAATTACTAAACCCATTATAAGAAGTAGATAGAGACTGAATAGCTGTCCAAATTTGGTAATTCCACCACTTTAGCGATCTAATGAACAGGGTAACCTAAATAACAAAATCAAAATAGTTAAAATTCAAATAAATTAAAAGGATCAAATCTATTGAGGGGAGAAATGTTATGATTAATCTTTCAACTTGCTAAAAAAAAATCAAGAGAGTATGGACTACATCCATCCCATGGCTGCATCTATAGCCTCTAAGAAAGTGTTCTAAATGGTAATACTACTCCATACTAGTAACTAACTACTAGTATTATGAAGAATTATCTAGCATCTAACTTATTATAGTAATTTTTATACATTTTGGGCCAGCATATGTGAGGTGTATTACTAGTCTGCCATAAGCACAGCATGCAAAAGAATAAAAGAAAGATTAAAAATCTTATCATATTAACTTTCTTTAAAAGTCCATGTAAGTTGCTAATGCATGTTAGATAGAAATAAAGATCACATTATTGTGTACTTACAACTAGAAACAACTATTTATCTATGAAGCAATTATTTTCATAAGCAAATATATATATTTAAGCACTTTCTCTACCAGAGTAACTCTAATTTTATAATTTATATTCAACTTAAAAGAGTAAGGAACTGCATGCATTACACCATTAATGATGTGCCTACATTTTTAAAAAACCTGCATAATCACTTTGTTAATGAGCCATATGCATTATTACTGTTGCTTGTTCGATAAGTCAAGCTATTCAACCTCGAGCTCAGCTCGACAATTATCCAATTAAATTCAAATTTTAACTGAATCAAATCTGAATAGCTTACAAGTATTAATATATCATTTATACCACTAACGTAAGCAAAAGCTCAAAGTTTTTTCAAAAAGAGATAAATAATCCCAAAATAAATGTTTGAAGGTGATAAAACTAAAGATCAATTTTTTCATTTGACAAATTCATTATGGGGCATTTATCCTTTCATTTTCTCATGTTTTCCACTCAATCATTCATTTTTTTCTTTTTCTTCTATTTCTTCCCCTCTTTTTTTTTTTTTGTTCTTCCCATATTTTCTTTTCTTTTTTCCTTCATTTTTTTCTCTTTTCTTACTTTTTCATTTTTTTCCTTTCTTTCTTTTATTTTAAGTAGATTCAAAACTTTGGGAACCTTTTATTGGACTTTTGCCTTCAGCATCTAAAGTCATTTCTTTGGATTTTACTAATTTTAACCCTTAGATGCATCTTTTTTTGTCCCATACTATAAAAGGTAATCTTTAGTTATGGTTAATTTTGAAAAAAATTTTATCAAACGTAAAGGGGTAGCTAGAGATAAATTTCTATATTTTTAAAAGGATAAGAAAAAATGACCATTTATCATCTCAAACAAAGTTACTTAAATTTGAAAAGTAATTCTTTTCAGAAACAAGGTGTGAAGAAAGATTTTTTATTTTGAGATTTCTTTGGACTTTAACTCTCTGCGAAGTCTTTACTTTTCTCTCATTGGTTTCTTTATAAATTTATTGAAATCTTTTTCATTTTTGGATTCTTTTAAATATCTTAAGTACATGATATCATAATCAAAATTTTCTTTTTATTTCATTTAATTTTTTTTTGTTTCTTGCTTTTCTTTCTCTTTTTCCTTTTTTTATTTTTTTATTTTTTTGTGTGCCCTTAATACAATCCGAGAAAAATGCTTAATTTGACAAGCCACCTCTAACGAAGGTTAATGTGAAACAAGGATAATGTGGAATGAACTCATTTAAATGTTAAATGGTTCATGTCACTCTATAAAAAGTGAACAAATGGATTGATCATAACTAAATTACCTTAAAGGCAATGAGGTCTTTCTTTTTGGTCAATACGCCCTAAGACACTAGACAAGGGCAATTTTAGGGAAAAGAACTAAGAGGCAGATAAGCTTGATAATTTCAGATAGATAGGTGATACGACATGAAAATGACACGAAAAAAATTATTTATGTGTTTTAAAAAAATATTTTTTGTGTTTATTCGTGCCAATACAAATTTTGACACGATATAATTTGTCTTATACGTGTTAACAAATTTAAATACATGTAAGATATAAAAAACATGTTAAAATAAAATATATCACACGAATACACATCTAATACACGACATGACACAAAAAATATATTTAATTTAATCTTATCATATGAGTACAAGTTTAATATGTTTAAACATATTTTTTACATTTTTAATTTAATATAAACACTTTTATATTTATTTTAATTTAATATAAACATATAAAGATTATTTTAACTTTTAATCTTTTAATTATAATACTTAATTAGCTATTTAATACCATATAAAGAAATTTTAAACATTTCATTATGATACTCATTTAATAATTATTATAAAATTATTTTTATATTAATAATATAAATACAATATAAATATTAGTACTAGCCCTATATATCACTATCTTATTCTTTACTTTTTAGTAGTTCATCATTTTGAATTTGATACTAAAAACTAATAAAGTTATGTAATATATATATATTAAAATTTAAATATATATATTAAATACATATTAAATGGGTATCAATTTTTTTATTCATTTTAATATACAAGTACTTTTTCATATTATTAATGTGCTAAGTTTATTAAGTTATAAATGATGGATAGTTTCTAGTTATTTATTATTTTAGTTGTGTTTTTGTATATATTCATGTTAGTCATGTCTATTCATGTATATTTTTGTTAGTCATGCATATTCATGTATATCCATGTTATTTATGTTTATTCTTATCATGTTTAAATGGATTAAATATACACATTTTAATTGTGCCGTATCACATGTAACACGTATAGTAAAAATGTCATATTCATGTTTAGGATTTAAACACATTTTATAATTCATATCGTGTTTGTTTTCTAATAATTCGTATTATTACACGTGTCAAACATGATATGAAACATGAATTACCATGTCTAGATGTTGGTATGTTTGTGGTCATTTTTAAAGGATTTGGGTGGCTTTGATTTTTGAAAATTTTTTGGAGTTTTAGCATAGCTATAACACATCAAATTACCACATCTAAATTCTTAAAAAAATGTTATGTTTGTTTGATCATCTAGGAAACCCAATTTTTTTTTGTTTTTTTATTTTCAAATTGGTTGTCTCATTGTTCATTACCTAAGAAAAAATTATCAACCTTTTAATATTATTAGGTGAACGCAAGCTTTACAAATTCAAGTTCACTCCATTTGAAGGGTTATAGTTAATGAGTGAAATCAATTGGTTTGAAAAAAGTGTGAAAGTATTTGACAAGTTTATTTCTAATAGTGAACGCTAATTCTTTTGAGACTTCCTTCACTTTTTATTACAAAAGACAACCCCCTTTTTACTTCTTCCTTTATTCTTTTCCTTTTTTTTTTAAAGACATTTTCTTCTCTTTTTAGGATTTTTTAAAAATTAATTATATGGGACTTTATTCTTAATTCAAGAATTTTTTTTTTTTGCACTTTTTTTGGGAAAAATACTAAAATCCAAAACTTTTAAAGAAATTAAAAATCTCAAATGACAATGTTCATAAATTCATGAGACAATGCAATACATTATAATTGAAATTTAAAGTCTATTCATTCAATGCAAACATTTAAACCCTCTTAACACTCTTAAGGATATACAAATTTAAAAGACTGCATTATCATTAAAATTATGATTTTTGACTTTTTCATTATTCAACTATCATAGCTATTAGCTCTAACTAAACAGAATGGAACCCTATTACTCTATAAGTTTCGAAGTCAAAATACCATCATTGATAAGATCATCAATTTTTTCCTTCAATTGTCAACATTTTTCTATTAAATGGCCTATTGCCCCCATATGATAAGTACATTTACCATTGGGATCATAATTCCTTGCTAATGGATTTGGAACCATTTTGATCAATTTTTACATAAGGTGCTGGTTTTTGACAAGCAAAAGTAAGAGATCAGAAATGGAAATTAACAGCTTTCCATGATAATTTTTTAGCCTACCTTGATTTATCACCAGTTGAGTTGTAACTTTGGGTGCTAATCCAAGAGCAAAGACAGTCATACCTATAGTTTTTTGAGGATTTTCTTAAAGGCTAGTTTGATAAAGATAGGAACTTTGGGAAGCACTATTTATGACAAGTGAGAATGATAAAGGTTGCATGAGGTAAGGCCCTCAAATGATTGCTTTTTCTATGTGACCATTTGTATCTTTGTTTTTTTCTTCTTATATGTACTACCTCCTTCACTATCAACTACATCACTTTCATTAATCTTATCATTCTTTATTTCCATGTTTTGAAGGATTAGCTTATCTAAGATCAAATTAGCCTCAACCAAACATTTGGGTGCATGTTTTGTGAAAATCACCTTGTCCTTATTTCTATTTTCCTGAACAATTTTCCTATAAGCTACAGCACTATTTGTTATTGCGACATTGGCTAATAAAGGACTTTCATAAACAATTGACTTTATCTTGGTGTCAAAATTTAGTCCTTGACCTTTACCAATGCTTGCACTTTGTACTCAAAAGTCATATAATCTTTCAATAAATGATCCATAATGCCATAATGGTATTCACATCGAGCATTAAGGTTGTTCCATTTGGGATACAGTGGTTTAAGAGGCTTAATAAGGTTAAGGGGAAATAAGGTGGCCTTTCAGGAGTTATGGATAAAGGTTTGTGTAAAATATGAGCATTGGGTCAATAAGAGTTCTTTTTCTGATTTCGGTGGTGTAGAAATTTTTCTATTCTAAAGTTGGATTGCCTGGTTGGGAAAATGGCTATGTAGTTAATGCTGGAGTGAATTAAGGAACTTTAGGTAAAATATTGGCTTGATACATTGGTTGAGAAGGAGATGGCAGAATAGTAGGCTAAATAGGTAATTGTGTAATGTAAGGTGGATGACATGAGTTCAAGTGCGAAATTTTTATTGTAGTTCAAGTGCGAAATTCTTATTGTATAAAGCTTGAAGGCCTGGTCCTAGGTGCTGAAAAAAAGGTTAAAATTAGTCATGAGGAGAGTTTGACTGCAGGTTTGGATTTAGGATAATTGGTAAGGGTTACTTAAAACCTGGTGACTCTATTTTATAAACCAAACTTTTGAGTTCAATCATTTATGTGGCCAATTTACCTGTTCCTTTTCTTAAGCTTATTCAAACCCTGATCTTCACCATATGCATCGAGATCTTATTGAAGGATATTAGACCCAACAAGAACTAGTTGATTTTGCTTTGATTGAATTGGAAGTGACAACGACCCCTGAGAAGAAATAAACTTAACCTCATTATTAATTTTAACCATTTCTAGCAACTGAGTAATCTATTATTTTATTTTTCAAAACTCGTGGCCAAATTCCTTTTGATTCATTCCAATGTATTGATCCTTACCTCCAATTAATTTTCCATTTTTGTTATTCTAATGCCCACCAAGACAAACATTTTACTCCAAGGTTTAGACCAAAAAAGTCTATGTTATAACTTCTTACTAAAAAATGCAACAAAACAAACTACAACACACAAAACATGTTTATGAATGCATGAATATGATAAAGATGTTAGAAAACGTCATGAAGTGCAAATATGCCTAAGATAATGGATTTTCATATGTACAAGGCCTAAATGATAAAAATTACATCACCTAAAAATATACAAGAAATGCAATATCCTGTTGTAGGGGTAGTGAGTGCAATTTTATACAATGCATGTTTTATAGAATCATATTATTCATGGATCCACATGTATGAAATACAATGACATACTATATGCATAATGAGATGTATACCTATGACTGATGCAATATATTTATGTGATATGCACTAACATATTACATGCATGAGATTCGTTTACATGAAATGCAATACATGCTATGCCAAACCAATGAAATTGACACTACCTTAAAATATGCAATGAAATGGAGTGCATGTATTATCTATTAAGATGTGCATGAAATGGAATACATGTACTATCTATTAGGATGTGCATGAAATGGAATGTTTTTATTATCTATTAATATGTGCATGAGATGAAATGTATGTATTAAGATATGTGTGAAATGAAATACATGTATTAATATGTGTGAGATGAAATGCATGTACTATCTATAAAGATGTGCATGGGATAGAATGCATGAGTGTCTATTACAATGTACATGACATGAACTACATTTGTTATTTATTATGAGATGCAGGAGATGGACAACATGTCTTATCGATTTAGATGTGTATGAAATGAAATGCATGTACTATATTATTATTTTTAACTCCAAAAACATGAGAATGTATGCAAATAAGATTAAATGAAATACAAGGAGTGAAACAACATTAACTTTCTTTTTTTTTTAAGGAGGAAAAACTCAAGAACACATATTGTTTTTATTCCACACAGAATAATTAGATTCAAAGATTATCTTTTTTTTATTTTTATTTTTTTTATATTAGAGAAACTTCCCCCCCTTTTTTTTTTGCTTTTTCTTTCTCTTTTTTTCTTGAAAAATTTTGTTTTTGTTGCTTTTTTTTTTTCTTTTTGTTTTGTTGGATAGTGAAAAGAAATTTTATTTTAAAACATTTCTTGAAGATGGACACTTTGGACAAATATTAAGCAAATCAAAGTGTATGTCAAAAGAAAAATAAAAAATTTTGTTAAAAGAATTTTTTTTATTATTTTCTTTTTCTTTTTATTTTTCAAAATTTTACTTATTCACACCATTATTACCCCCTAAATATAGATTGTATCAGAGTGTTCCTTCATACAACTTATTTAGGGGAATTTTCATAAAGGGCGTGACATGGCTCTATCTAAAGTTAGCTTCCTAAAATTTCTAGATACTGGGCTAAAAATTGAGTATCTAAAGATCCTTAAATTTTTTTATATATCATCGTCCATCATAAACTAATAAGGCATCCCTATCCTTACTCATTACAAGCAATAAATGAAAAAGGATCAATCTGAGTCTAAGTGTTTCACTAACCATTGCAGAGGTTTACACCTCACGAGAGCTTAGCTACTTTACTTCCTCCTAAATAGGATTAGAGTCCAGGTATAGAACTTATACATATAATACAAATATGAGTGTGTGTGAAGGAATATACAAACTTTTCATACTTTCCTAACACACCCCTATCCTAAATGCCCCATAATTATTAAAAATAGAATAAATAACAATAATTTAAAATAAATGACATAATTAAAATATGCATGAAATGTAAAATCCATACACATTCTTTTCAAATTTTTAGTGTTTTTGTAAATAAAGAAATTAAAATCAAAACATTTTCTTCATTTTTTTCAATTTTTTTCAATTTTTCAAAATTTTTCAAAATTTTTCATTTTTCTTTCAATTTTCCACTTTTAAAGAAAACAAGAAAATTAAAATCAAGAAATTAAGATTAAACATTAAATAGGACCATTAAACTAAAATTTAAGATAACATGCAATCAATTTTTGGCTTGATTCTATAAAAATATGTCCCTAGTTAAGTCACCAAACTGTCATGACATTTTAAGACCAAAAAAAAACCCAAATGCCAGACAATGGGAATTTAAAATAAAGCAAGGAGCTATAAAGTATTTTCGATAAAAACAAATCAAGGAGTCGCTACCAACTTTTTTAGGGTGTTATTAGCTATCCAAAAATTTTTGTTCTTTTAATAAAACATTTAGAAGATTTAAAAGTTTTATACAAACAACAAATTAAGGCATGCAAAAATCAGATTTAAAGTTCAGGAGTCGGCTACACATGAAGAAAGATTAACCCCATACTGCTCGTCAAAGACAGGACCAATTAATTTCATGTTATCCTTAAACTTTGGTAAAATGGTCATATTCTAATGTTTAAGATTTAACATTTGGTAACGGTACAAATCTTTTCCCTTTTTCTTTTTGAAAAACAAAACATTTTTAGTTTTTTTCTTTGAAAGTTAAACAATTTATTTTTGGATTAAAATGAAATTTTCCTAAGTATTGAATTATCATTTCCACTCTCCTATATTTAGGTAGAGTTTTAAAAATATTTCTAAATTAATACTCCATTTGTTTTACAAAAAATAACTTTCAAAAAATGATTTTTACATTTTCAGATATTTATTTGGCAAAAAACTATCTAGTCAACTAAAAATGACTTACTAAACAACAGAAAATAAGATCATTTTTTTTGAAAATTATTTACGAATTTGAAAAAAAAAAAAGAAAACATTTTTTGAAAAATAACCATCTATAAGTAAACCTATTTATCAATATTTTTTAGCATAATTTTACTTATAAATAATATTATATTAATAAATAAATACTATTATATTAATAAATAATATTTATAAATAATATTATAATATATTAATAAATAATATAAAGAATTATTTTTTAAGTATTTTTTTATATTAACATAATATTTTAATATTAAATATTATTATTAAAATATAATTATTTTTTAATATTAATAATTTTAATAATAAATAATTTCAATATACTTTAACAATAAATCATTTTTAATATTTTCATAGTTATATTAATATTATTTGGAAAAAAAAAGATTTTCCAAAAAAACAACTAAACAATGAAAAACATTTTTCATTAACTCATCCAAACAAACAAAAAATCTCTTTCAATTCAGAAAATACAAATATTTATCAAAAATCATTTTTCAAAAACTATTTTTCACTAAACAAACAGAGCCTAAGGATTTCAATTTATCCCATAAAATCGAGATAACACCTCACATAAATAATAGTCATTGAGAGTTTCCCTATAGTTAAGCCAGATCTCAAGGCTATATTTGTTTGAGATATCATCCTATTTTAAAATATTTTTCTTTGAAGAATTTTATTTATAAAAATTGATGCATATATGCATGAACATAGTAATAATATGGATGCAAGATGATTGAATATAAATGACAAAGTATGAATGCATGGTAATTTAAAATGCATGTAAAAATAAAGTAAAGTGAAATGCAAATGCATGAAAAAGATCAAGGGTTAATTTTAGGGCTTAAAGGTTGGTTTGGGTTGGTTTAGGATTTAAGTTTTAGGTTTAGTGGTTGGTTCAAGTTTAGGGTTAAAGTTTCAGGCTTAGGGTTTTATCGGTGATTTAAGGTTTAGAGGGTGGTTTAGGGTTTGGAGGTTTGTTTAGAATTTGGAGTGCAGTTTAGGATTTGGCAGGTGATTTAGGGTTTTGAGGGTGGTTCAAGGTTTAAAATTTAGGGTAAGGATGGTGGTTTAGGATTTAGATGGTGGTTTGGGGTTTGGAGGTTAGTTTAAAGCTTCGTGGGTGATTTAGGATTTCATGAGTAGTTTAAGATTTGGACTTTAAGGTTTCATAGGAAATGCATTTGATAAAAACAAATAATGAAAATGTCATTGATAAAAATGTAAATATTGATGATATGACAAATGACGAAAATGTCATTAGTAAAAATGTAAATATTTATGCATGAAAAATTCATGATTAAGGAACAAACTAATTACAAATCTAGGCATTTTAAAAACTAAATGACAAACTAAATGTGCATGTGAAAATGTGATGTAAACAAATCAAATACTAAAACTTTAGAACGAATTTCAAGACATTTTCACCCTTTTTTTTGTTTTGAAAATCACGCAAACAAACTTAAAATCATTAAAAGCCATACCCAAACTAACATTTTATTCAAAAAAAATTCAATCAAACATATTGAAAATTTGAAGAATTATGCAAGATCACAAGCATTTTAAAAGGAACCAAACAACATTTGGCTATGATGCAATGGAGGAAGATTCAACCAGAGCATGGAGAAGCTTGGCCAAACACTTCTATGGCTTATCCCAACATGATTTCATCAAATTTAGCTTAAACAAACATTAGACATGCATGAAACTATAATATAAAGGCATATACTTTGGGAGTGGAATTTGACCAAACACATAATAAACTACATAATAAGGAAACCATGAAACCAAACATATATAGCCAAACACTAAACATACACAACTACCTAATCAAAATTCATGCAAGGAGCAAGCAAACTAACAATCTAAACACCATAAACATTATTTAAAAGTAAGAAAATCATTACAAGAAATCAAAATGAGGTTTGGCCATGGAGTATAGAAGCTTGGCCAAACCTCTCAATGGCATTAATGGTAGATTTTTTTGTTTTCTTTGATCACTTGTCTCAAATCAATCTATGGGTTAATTGATTGAGTTTTTGGATCAAATTTAAGGTCAAAAACAAAAACAACTATGAATTTTTTTCAAGAAAAAATAGAAAAATAAAGAAAACAAATATGAAAATATAGTGAAGAAATGTAAAAAAAAAAAAAAAAACTAGGAATTATACGTCCAAGTACGCAAGCTTCAAAATTTTTCTCTCTTTTTCTTATCTTTTCATGAATCCCAACTACTCCTGATGTCAGGAATTAATGTTTGAGATGTGGAGATTAACTGCAAATAGAAAAACTCACAAGAATTTGAATAATGATAGAATATGATTATTGGATTAAAAAGGGATAAAAGTTCATCACTAAGACTAGAAACTAAGGGATATGAAACATCACTTTAAGAATTCTAATCGAGGATATAGAATAATAGAAGTTCACCATTCTAGAAAATCCACCTAAAAGATATAAAACTTGAAGAACAATCTAAAATATTGTTTAAGGATAAAAAAAAAAACTCTATTCTATTTTCTACCAAAGAATAATAGAAAATATATAGGCTAGGAACATCCCTCCAAATGTAGAAACTTTCATATTGCATTGTTAGAATCATGCCTAAAATCAAGTGATTTGTTTATGAACTCATTTACTTCTGTAAATTACATAATAATGAATATAACCATAATCTCATCCATATTCATGCTCTTCTTCTTTAGCTAATGTGAACATAATCTTCGTATTTCAGCTCACCTTATTTTTATATTTATTTAGTGGATTTGAACCAAGGATAGGCTCATCTTATTTTTGGATAAGTCTACCTCACTCTCAACTCAAATTGTATGATATGCAGACACTTTGGTATCAATCTTTTTTGGTTGGAAAAGACTTATCCTCAAGTCTGAACTAGTATTCTCACCATGATAGGTGACAAATCAACAATATTGAAAGTAGAAGATACTCCATAAGTATCAAAAAGCTTTATCTTATAGGTATTCTGCCCCATGCATTAGAGAACTCTAAATGGACCATATGTCTTATGTTGTAATTTACCAAACTTCCTTGAAGAAAATCTCTTTTTCTGCAAGTTAATCCACACCAAAATATGTTTTTTGAACTTTACATGTCTTCGATACATGATTATTGCCCTTTTATATTTCTCATTTTTCTGTAAAATTTTATTTTAAACCTATTCATGAAATATTTTAATACTTTTGGCTCTTTGTTTTACATCTCTATCAAAATATTGGTTAGTATAAAATTGAATTAAATCCAAAGGATAGATTGCATTCTTACTAAGAATAATTTTAAAAGGGTTACAACCAATAGTTTGACTTAATGAATGGTTATAGGCAAACTCCACTTGTAGTAAAATAAGTTTCCATTATTTTAGTTTATTTCCTGCATAACTCTTTAAGAAAATTTTTACCTTATTGGGTAGAACAGCTCCTGAAATAAGGTCGATACAGTATTAAATGTTCCTTGTTGGTGGTAAACCAGCTAAGAACTCTTCTTGAACAACATCTTAAAATTCTGCCAATAATGGTTGTATCACTACAATGGCTTCCTTACTATCTTTATTCTTTTCAATCAACACCAATGCATACAAAGTACCACTTACCTTAATTTTCTTTTTGTAATTAGCCTTAGTAAAACAAGCTGCTTCTTTCCCCTTTGATTGGTTTTGACATTACCATGGGCTTGATGGAACCTAGGATGATTTTGTATCTATCTTTCGCAAATATATAAGTGTTGTGATAACCATTATAAATAACCCTCCTATCATAATGCTAAAGTCTTTTGAGCAATGAATGGCAAGCATCCATCGAAGCTACATCACCCTACACTTCGTCTTTATATTACTTTCTTATGAAAAAGGACCTAAACACCTCTTGCTAACCTTGATTTTATTCTCTTTCTGTAGCCAAGATAGCTTATATGGTTAATGGTTATCTACTACCTTGAGGCTTAATTTCTACACCATAAAGGTAGAAACAATATTTTTAAAACTTTCACTATCAATTATAACATCACATAGCTTTCTATGAGTAATATATCGAGTGTAGAACATGTTTTTATGCAACCAATTTTTTTTTAGCAGGTGTGGTACTCAAGCTGCATTGTATGACTAAAGGTGCTCCACAATCGCCATAGGTTATCTCTTCTTCCTCTTTAAGGTTTTGATCTTTTTTAGCCAATTTTTCTTTATTTTCTTTCAAGTCTTCTTCTACTAGAGTCATAATCTTCTTGTTTAGGCATTCTAAGGCAATATATCCAAGCTCTTGACATTTAAAACACATTTTGGTTTGTTCACTAAACTGAGACTTACCTTTTCGGGACCGAAATCTCAAGTTGTTACCATGAGCCTCCTATTATCGTCTCTCCATCTTAAAGGTAAGCTTGTATACATCATTGAAAGTCCAATAAGGTTGTAGTTACACCATATTAGCTATCTCAATCTTCAATCTTTCAAGATACCTGGCAATTGTCTACTTTTCCTATTCCACCAATTCACATTCTAACATGAGATGGTCAAATCAATCATATACTCATCCAATGAGATATCTCTTTACTTCAAGTTATGGAGCCAAAAGAAGACATCTTACTAAAAGTTACTGAGAGATACTTTCTTTTCCATTCTCTTTTCATTTTTTCCAAGTTGTAATTTTTCTCCTGCTTTCTCTTTTCTTTTGCTTTTTCAGATTTTCCTACCAAAATGATGTATGTTTTTTAAGTTTGATGGCCACTAGCTTCACCTTATTATGTTTAAAGGCATCATGGTATTCAAATATACATTCAACTATGTGTAGTCAATCTAAGAATTCTTCAAGTCACATTTTTCCTTCAAACTCAGGAATCTCTATCTTCGGATTGAATATGCTAGGTTGAAATTGATTTCTACATAGATAATCTTTGACTCGTTATGGTGAGATAAAGTGTTATCATCAAAATCATTATCATTTTTACGGTATGGATTGGTTTTTTTTTCATCTTTTTTGTACCTTTTTTATTGTCTCCTTATCTCTACTCTCTTCTTGTATATGTAATTGATGTTGTAGTTGAAGGATCTGTTGATGTATCTCTTTCATAAGGGTATCCTTTGGGTCAATATTGGTAGTTGCTGTAATATTGATGTTGGCTTCAACCTCTTCTACCGGTGCTTGACGAAGATGACCTGTAATAGCTCTGATACCAATTTCATGTCGAGAATTAATGTTTAAGATGTGGAGTTTAACTACAAATAGAAAAACTCACAAAAAAGATAACTCACAAAAATTTGAATAATGGCAAAATATGATTATTGGATTAAAAAGGGATAAAAGTTTATCACCAAGACTAGAAATTAAGGGATACAGAAACACCACCCTAAGAATTCTAATTAAAGATACAAAATAATAAAAGTTCACCATTCTAGAAAATCCACCTAAGAGATGTAGAACTTAAAGAACAATCTAAAAGATTGCTTAAGGATAAAGAAAATTCTATTTCATCTTCTACCCAAGAATAATAAAAAATATATAAGCTAGGAACATCCTTTCAAACGTGAAAACTTTTAGATTATATTACTAGAATCGTACTTAAAATCAAGGGATTTGTATGTGAACTTATTTACTCTTGCAGATTACATAATAATGAATATGACCATAATCCCATCCATATTCATACTATTCTTCTCTAGCTAGTGTGAACACAATCTTCCTATTGCAACCTACATTATTTTTACATTTATTTAGTGGATTTAGACTAAGGATAGGCCCATTTTATTTTTAGATAAGTCTGCCTTAGTTTCAGCTTAAGTTGTATGATATGCAAACACTCCGGTGTTAGCTCCTCCTCCAAATTTGTGTATCCCAGCCTTTTAAATGGCAAGAAAATATCCTATACAAATGAATATAAGCCCTTAGATCAAAACTTCATTTAATGGTTAAAATTTCTCTTTTATTTTCTTTGCAAGGAGCTACCTTTCACCATTGGATCCAACCCTTCAAGATCATCACATGATTGAGAATGCTTACTTCAAAAGATTGGATTTTTAATATTATTGAAACCAAGTGAAAAGATCATTTTACCCCTTAGAAAGTTTTTTATTTTAAGGTCATTTTTTTGGAAAACAATGCTCCCCTCTTCATTTTCATGATTTCAAACTACTAAAAATCATGAAATAATATGAAATTAAGATCAAAAAGTTTTTATAAAAATATGACCTCGAGAATGTCAAATTACAAAATTATCCTTAAAGGATATTTTAATAATTTCACAGCTCCTAAGGTGCTACCACAGTTTTTAATGCATCAAAAATCATCAAATAGTTTAAAAACATGATCTAAAATGTTTCACGAAAAATCAACCTCAAAAAGGTTAAATTATAAAAATACCCCCTAAAAAATATTTCAATGATTTCACACCTTCTGAGGTACGATCAAGATTTTCAATATTCTAAAAATCATCAAATAATATTAAATCATAATCTAAAGCTTTTCATAAAATTTTGACTTAGGAAAGGTTAATTTACAAAAATACCCCTAAGAATATTTTAATAATTTCACACCTCCCAAGGAATGATTAAGATTTTTAATGCACTAAAAATCATTAAAAATTATTTAATTGTGATCTAAAAGTTTTCATAAAAATCTAATTTCAAGAAGGTCAAATTATGAAATACCTATGAAGTGCATTTTGGTAATTTTATCCTTCCCAAAGTGCAATTAGTTTTTTTAATACTTTAAAATCATGAATTTCAATTCCAAGCCATATTGATTCTAATTGTTTGTGAATTTTGAAAGTTGACTCAAGTTCTATTTGTTTTAATCGATTTTGATCAAATTTGACTTTATTTGACCAATTTTGACCTTGGGCCATTTTGATCAAACTAGTCTTAATTTTAATTTTAAAAACTTGTCAAAATTAAAAAAATGTTAGATTTGGACTAGATCATATTTTAAGAGATTCAAAAATGATCAAATTTTATATGAATAAAATTAGATGTCTACAATAATTACTCAAGCAGTCCGTGGTGTAGGCATTTTTTTAACACTTCCCTTGTATCTCTTCTAAGCCTCATACAAGGATTTAGACTCAAACTGCATAACAATTGTGATGTCATTGCACATTTTACAGTTTTCACAAGGGGAAAGAATCTAGCAAGAAACTTCTTTACTAGATTATCCCATGTAGTAATGGAGCCAGAAGGAGAAGACACTAACAAGCTTTTAACTTTATCCCTGAGAGAAATAGGAAATAATCTTAGTCTTATGGTATCATCAGCAACACCACTTTGTTTAAAAGTATCGCATATCTCAAAGCAATTAGATAAATGAGTATTAGGGTCATCACTGGGCAACCCTTCAAACTGTACAAAAGTTTGGATCATTTGTATAATTGATGACATTATTTCAAAATTATTAGCTTGTATGGAAAGCCTCCAGAATGAGGGCTAAAAACCATCTATTTGCAGGACAGCATAGCCCTTCAGTGTTCTACATTCTTGAGGTTCGGCTATAGTAATTTGTAGAGCAAAACCTTGTTTTTTTTTTTTTCATTTTAGCCTCCTAAAAGTTCTTCTAATTTCAGTGTCAAGAAAGATAAGCTCTAAATCTTAGACCTATAAATTAAAGCAAAATAAAATAAAAATCTAAACTATAGTTAAGATGTCTAATATTGATATTGGTTTTACTGCACCAGTCCTTGGTAATGATGTTAAAAACTTAATTGAAAATCTACATGTGCACAAAATCATATCAAGTAATAAAATGATAAGTAAAGTTACTTTAATAGAGAGAATTAAGTACCAAAATTAAACACATTTAACTATATTCAGAAAATCGAAAATTAAAGTAATTACTAAACTAATAAAAAAAACCAAAATAAAAAAACTAAATTAAAATTAAATAACTTAAATCTAATGAAGAATTATGTAAGTAAAGTAATGTAATAGATATAATTTAAGTGAAAAGTAATTTTTAAAAGAGCTAAAATAAAAGATTAAACCTAAATTATATGCAAAAAAATTTATATAGTAGCGAAAATAGTAAATAAGAATTAACTACATTACAAAACAAAGAAATTGAACAACCATAAATTAATTCTAAGATATGTAGTAGCTAAAACAAGAATTAATACAGCAAAATTAAACCTAAATAATGAACTAAAAACTAAAACTATCAAATAACTATAATGCAATCCTAAAACAACTTAGGTTAAACTGAAATTCAAACAAAACTTAAATTGTATGAACACTAATTAAAAGAGCTTGAATAAGAATTAAAACAAACTTGAAATTAAATTGCAAGAAAGTAAAAGTGCAAGAATCAAAATTGTTTAAAGAAAATTTAAAGAAATTGGAAAACTTAAAAAAATAAAAGAACAAAAAAGCTAAAAAGATAAGTTGATCTGTCATTCCAACCATTATATGTCCTTTCCCTAAACAAAATATAGCTATTTATAGATAGAGAATCATAAATGTTATAGTCATGATAGAGAGTAGAATACTTCTTCAATTTAGAGTAGAGTTCTTGAATGAAAGATGACTTCTCTTGTTGATTTCAATCTCTTGGATCAAGATAGAATTTTAATTTTGTTTTGTTTCTTCTATGCAATCTCATGATATCCTATGCACTTTAACTCCAAAATCTAGCCAAATTGCCTCAAAATTCATCTTTTTTCAATTTTCTAAAATTTTTCTTACACATACACAAATTAAACAAATTAGAAAAGGAAATTAAATTATTTTACCAAGAACTAAACAAAATTCATAAAATGAAGCACTAAAAATAACTCTATTTTATAGATTTACTAGTTTAGTACATGTGTTTTAAAATAGCTTAGTTATAGTTTTTATTTTCATGCATTTCCCATGCATTTGTTTTACTTTTTTTAACTTAATTTTTACACAATTTTGATTTTGTTTTTTGTCAATTTGCATGCTTATTTTAAGGTCTTGTAATTAGTTTTCACGTTGCATAGGAGCATTTTCCATTTTTATAGCATTTAGTCCATTAGGTTTTAGCTTTAAACCAATGTCTATGCTCTCAGTTTGCACTTTTTTTTTCTGTTTTCTTGGTTAGTTTTAGGAATTGTGTTCAGCATCTCTTTGGTTCGATTTAGGTCTAGTTTAAGGCATTTCATTTAGTTTTTTCAGTAACATTAGGTCTTAGGTCATTTTCTTAGCATTTTGGTTCGTAGGGTTTAGTTTTATGGCATTTTAGTGTTTCAATTTTTATTGCATTTTTTTGGTCTTTTGGTTCAATTTTTACATTTAGTGTCTTATAGATTTTTTTTCCTAATTTAGGTTATTCAAGTCACATTTAGATTTTGTATCCATTTTGGTCACATTTTCATTCAGTCAAGTTGCCTAGATTACATTTTAGCTTTAATCAAATGTTTAGCATTTTTATTTATTTTAGGTATTTTACCCAACATTTTTTTGTCATTTCATTTAGTTTAGCATAGATTTAGTTCTAGTTGCATGCATTAGTATTTAGGTTAGGTATTTTAGGAGTTTGCTTTTAGTATATTAGGTGTTTGATAAAATGTCTCAATGAACATTTGCATGATTCAATTTTGTGGCTAGTCTTTTTAGGCAATTTTCAATTCTGTTTTAAATCATTGTTTAGTTCATTTTGCATGTTATTTTCATGCTTTATTTTCATTTTTGACATTTCATGCATTCTAGGTTAGGTTAGAATTTAAATTAAGTTAATTTTCAATTAAAAATGCTAACTTTTCATTTTATGTTTTGTTAGGTTTAATTTTTTATTTTAATTTGATGTTTCTAGGTTCTGATTTCTATCTCTTCTTTTTTTAATTGCAATTTATTTCATGTTTTTAATTTTACTTAATGTAATTTTAAGATTTGTAGCTATCTATTTTTAGCAACCTATCATTTTAGGTAACTCAATTTTAGGACTATTTCTTTTAGGTATTTTCTTTCCATAATTGGTAGTTTAATTAGGTTTAATTTACTTTGTAATATTGTTAGATTAATTTAGGTTAATTAGTTCACTTCAAATTTTTCATAGGACTAGATATACCCAAAATGTCAAAATTAGTATTTACCTTTAGGTCTAAAACTCCTAATCCCTAAAGAGATGATTTTTGAAATACTTCTAATCTTTTTTTATTTTTGCGACCCGTATACTTGTTGTACTCCTGAAGGGTTAGCAACAACATTATGAACCCGTCACCTCTCAACTTCTTTTATATTCTCTACAGCTTACCTTTTTCCTCTAAAAACCTTAG
Organism: Durio zibethinus; assembly: GCF_047325235.1. Taxonomy (NCBI): domain Eukaryota; kingdom Viridiplantae; phylum Streptophyta; class Magnoliopsida; order Malvales; family Malvaceae; genus Durio; species Durio zibethinus. The sequence continues at coordinate 16,766,023 of NC_143187.1, forward strand.
ACACTTGACTTACTTGAGCATCAAAGCGTATCTCAAAAAACAAACTTTAATGTCCATTTGACTATATTTTCCTACTACAGGTACAAGTTATTCCCAGTTCAACCTTCAAATAACCATCTAGTTCACTCATACCCAAAACACCATGAACAGTTCCATTAAAAACTAAATGTTGTATATTCAATCAAAAGCAAAATGTAAAAGCTTGCTCAAACTTGATATGATAAGATGATATCATCATGAAAATATATGAAATCACATTTGAAGATTTTAATGTACAGGTCTTGAACTACCCTTAATGTTTAAAGGTATTAGCCATGATGCTTTGCAAAAGCTTATTCTTAACAAGATTCATTATTTATGTTCCCCTTCTTTTTTTATTTTCTGTTTTGTATAGACCAATTATCCCTTTTGCCCTTTATCTAAACCTATTCAAGGGTCGAGTTACCTGCCCAAACTCAAAAGTCTGTTCAAGTTGTAAAAGAGTTTGGACAAAAATTTAAAACTTGTTAAACAGGTTTGAGCACAATTTTTAAGACGCTTAAATTTCTAATCAAGTCCAGGACAAAAAAAATAAAACCCAAACTTAGTCTGATCCGAATTCATATATATTTATATATAAACTTTTATTTATATATATATGAATTATATATAAATTAATTCACATATATAAATTAAAAATAAAAATTATATACTATTAAATTTTAATTTTAATTTTTATATATTTTTTATTTTTAATTTATATATATGCGAATTGAATATAATCCCATTAAATTTAATTTAATCATTTTTTAAATTTTTATTATATTAGTTAAGTTTAATTGGTGGACTTAAAATCTATTTTTTTAATTTGAGTGAGGTTTTGAAAAATTTTGAAACTCCAAATATTAAATTGGGTTTTCGTAAACATATAAACTATTAGTATTAAGTATGTAATCGGCTCAAACCAATTTTTTTGTTAAAAAACTTACACTAGTTTATGCCTAATTTTTTTCTATTTTTTTATTTAGTGACACAAAGATAATTGGATATATATATATATATATATATATATACACACACACACATATATGAAAACATATATGAAAGTGAAATAATTTAAAATTTTAATAAAAATTTTATATGAATTTGATAAAAATTAATATATATATATATATTTTGCATTTAATATATATATATGATAATTATAAATATGATATAACAAATATGAAAGAATATATAAAAGTAAAATGATTTAAAATTTTATACAAATTTAACAAAAATTAAAAAATATAATATAATAATTTTTATATTTTATACACATTAAAATATAAAATAGACATATAGGAATATAAAAATTATGACATCTAATTGGGCGCCAACAGTTGTAATTCTGTGCAAAAAAGAAGCGGTGAAAGTCAGATGTTGCTGACAAAGAAAGAGGAAGCGGTTCTAGAAGACTAGAACACAAATCATCCGCCATAGCTTGACCGACGGTGGGTGGGTCATATCTTATTTTTTTCAATTCCCTTTTCTACCCTCCATGTTCTGTGAATTGACATCTACTTAAAATACAAGATTAGAAGATAATTTGGTTTTAATCATAAGATTACATAGGTAATTCCCTAAATATCTGTACGGATTTTCGTATCTAATAATAATATATTATTATTTAGACATTCAAACAATTTTCGAGTTAATGGCACATCTTTATCGATAGTTGAACTTTATTACATCTTAAATTTAGAAACTTCAAGTCAAATTTTCATTAAAAGAAAAAGGCATGGACTTAAGATTTATTGAATGATTAAAGTAACTTGATAATAAATTTTACAAATGTAAATACAAATATTTTGCTTAATATCAAACTAAATTTATAAATATATATATATATATATTTCAGAGTACAATGTAGTTTTAAAAGGATTTGAAGTACTTTAATTCATGATTTTTTTAAAAAATCTAATTTATTGTCAATATTGATAAAAAAATTTATTATTATTTAAAATTTTATATTACACAAACAAAATTAATAAAATAACACATACAAAGTATATAAAGCCGTAAGTCTTTTTGTGATCACTCTGACCATTAAGTTCATTTACTTGATCCAATAATTAGTTGCAAATTTAATTATAACTTGAAGATTTTTTTTTGTTTAATTTTGTAATTTTGGAATAGATATGATAATTTGTATATTTATATCATATATAATATTAATAATTTATGTATTATATTATATTTTACATAAAAATTACTTGTTATAATTTGTGTCGATACAAATATATGAAATATATTTTTTTATTTTATTAAATTTATATATAATTTTTAATAAAATTTTAAACTATTTTATTTTCATATTTTTATTTATTATTATTTTTATATTATGTCATCATATCATATTTTAAATTATTAATTTTACTTTGAAGCTGACTTTTACTTCAATTTTTAAGAAAAAAGCATTATATGAAATAATTACTTCACGTGAGAATATATTCATTTTATACAAATTATACCATATAATTACATTATTAAAAAATCAGCTATTTATTGTTACACATCTCATGTAATAATTAAATGATAAATATTTATTTTAATAAATTTATATATGTGATATATAATAAATAATTAATTTTTTAATATAATTACATAAAATATTTTACATAAAAAAATATGTTGAACCAAAATAATTATTTCATTCAATATTTTTCACAAAAGGAAAAATAAAAACAAGGAATTGGGTTTTCGGATCACTCCATATTTTACACACGGCAAGTCGGACAAGTATCTTATGAAATAAACTGTAGTTATATATATGAATTTCAACTAATGGCGCAACAAATTAAATAAAAATAAAATAAAAATCGATTCAAATAAGACCAAACACGGGAGGTGCCGTCTACTCCCAGGTAAACATTATCAAACATTAAAAAAATCAAATAAGACCAAACAACTTAATACTCATTTTTTCTTATAAATACTATTTTGATTTGACTTTTTTGGGTCAATTTTTTAATTTTGATGCTATTTTATTTTAAATATTTTATGAGTAAAATATTAAAAAAATGCTTTCTAGAAACCTTGAATAAAGAGGCTTTCAAACATATTTTTATAAAATTTAATGTAACAAAATATTTAAAATATTAATGGTTAAAATTAAAAATTTTTTGTTACAAAAAGATTAATTCAAACATTATTTATGAAATGGAAGGAATATTATTTAAAAAATAAAACTCCTAACTTGAATGAGAATGGATGGAATAGACTAAAAAAAGGTATAAAAAAAAAAAAAAACCTATACGCCTGTAATTTCTACATAAAGTATATTAAACAGTAGAAAGAACATATAGTTGTGAACCTACACCAATTTGTTGAAGTGAGTTTGGATCTTAATTACTTAATGTAAAATATAAATTAAAAAATATGAATACCTGATTCAAAAGTAATTTAGGAATAATACTTAATTAGTACTATTTGAATTGTCAAACCTGTATAAAAAAATAAAGTAAAAATTTTAATGATAATTCATGTTATTATTTGAATTTCTAATGTCAATCAAGAAAAAAAAAACATTTTTAACTTAGAGATTCTTCCTTTACACGCAAAAAATATATATATATATATATTAAATGTTTATTATATGATAAAAATAAGATAATTGCAATTAAATCAGTTTTTGCTAAATTTAAACTTAAAATTACACCAATAATAATGAAACATGAGAAATAAAATTTGTCTAAACAAAAACAAAAAAATTTTAAATTAGATATATTAATTATAAGACACGGGTCTTAAGACTATCCGAATATTAAGAAATTAAGCTATTTGCCTCAAAATTTACGTTCTTTACAAAAAACAAAATATTTATTTATGTATAGATATATTAAATAAGATAAGAATATTTAATTTTTTAAAAATAAAAATCATGTTCTTATAATTTTGATGAAATAATATCACTTATAGTCATATTTGATAAATAAAATTATCGATAAAATAAGATAATAATTATCATATATTATGTTTGATTTATATTTAAAAATAAAAATAAAAATTATAAAAAAAATTAATATCTTTTTGGTATAAAATTATTCAATTTTTCTCAAGTAGAAAGAATTATTTTTAATTTATAATATTAAACTTATATGTATAATTATATTTTTAAAAATTAAATAAATAATTTAAATTATATAAATTTTAATAAAAGATAATTTTAATAAATAAATAAATTATCTTATTATAATTTTTACATATATCAAATATAAAATAAGATAATATTATTTAATCTAATCTTATTTATAATATTATCTTATCTTATCATATCTTATATATCACACATGACCTATAATTATTATATTATTCTATTTAATCATAATTTAGAGTTATATATAGTGATAAATTTCTAAATAATTATTTATTCAACAGATTAATAGCAAAATTATAATAAATAAAAAAAATTATAAGTAAAATGTTTATAATTTTTATACATAAGAAAATGATAAACAAATGGAAGGTAAAAACATATTCTGAAAGAAAGAAAGTTTAGGAAGGAAGGAAGAGAGAGAAAATGAAAAAAAAAAAAAAAAAAGAAAAGTAGTTGCTACGTTTTGAATTTTTGTTAAAAAACTTGGAAAAGGCATGTTTGGATAAATGAAGGACGGAAAATTCAAAGTTGCAAACTTTTACTCTGCTTCAAAACACAATCAACAGATCTTCGACCAGCCGCGGAACAGACCGACGACCGAGCGTCCGTGCTACCGAGGAGCTCGTCTCGGCTGTTGCTTCTCCTCCTACGCCTTTGGAACCGGAACTTGGTAACTGTTAACAACAAAGACAAAGAGAAAGACAGGTGACAGTTTATATTCCTCTCTCTATTACCCTTGATTCTGAAAAGCAATAATTGGCTTAAATCATAGGAAATATGAAGGTATTAGGGTTTTTAGGCTGAATTTTGATTCTTGCTAAGCTACATAGATGGTTTTCATGTAATAGAATTAGAATTAGGGCTTCCACTTTTTATTCAAAAATAAATTGGAGTTAGATATGCTGATTATGACTGGTATATTATTTGTTTACCTGTTAATTAATTCTGAAATCATATTTCCATCTTCCACCGAAAGGACAATGAACGAGTTGAGCTCAATTTTTTTTTTTTTTGAGTCAGAGCCTGAATTGCTCACTGGTAGCTTGACTCATTTAAACCCCTAGTTTTCCTTTTTATCTTTTCTTTTGCGGCATTAAATATTCTATTTTGAGATAATGTTAGTTTTATGAGTTGTAACAGATTAATTATCAATAACTGAAATATGATTCTTCTGTTTCTAATGTTGTTTGGCAATCATTCAATCGGCTATAGGCAGTTTGAGTAGTTTCATGTGTAATTTGCTAAATGTCTACTTTTCTGTTTTAGATGTCGAACTCATCTAAGGACCTGGAAAGACAGGGCCCCAACTCTGGGCATCATCTGAGGGAAGACAGTGAATATGATAGGCTGGTTACTTCTAATGAACCCGCTGCTGCTGGAATGGACATCTTACAACCTCAACCACCCCCAAGGAGTAACACTTTCATCTGGTGGATCAAAGCTGTCGTCTTCTGCATTTTTTCTGTTATATTGCTTCTCATTTTCTTGAAATGGGGAATGCCATTTCTTTTTGAGAAGGTACCTGCTGCCCATAACTGTCTTCTCTCTTTCTCTCTACTTTCTCTTTAACTTTAGTTTACGCATTATGTCCCAATTGTGCATGTATGTAATTTTCTTTAGTTGTTTGGCTAATTGCTGCAAAAAGAAAAGAAAAGGACTATGTAGTTATTTTCTCTATGGCATCTTGTTGAATGACTTTACCATTTGCACACCGAAATTTTAGCATTTGAAGAATTTTCAATTTAACTATAGGTTCTTTTTCCAATCATGCAATGGGAAGCAACTGCCTTTGGCCGCCCAGTTCTTGCTGCTGTGCTTGTTACTTCTCTTGCCTTGTTTCCTGTGTTCTTAATACCTTCTGGTCCTTCCATGTGGTTGGCTGGGATGATTTTTGGATATGGTCTTGGGTTTGTCATAATTATGGTCGGAACAACTATTGGAATGGTCCTACCCTATTTGATTGGACTGCTTTTTCGTGACCATATCCATGTAAGACTTCTACTTGTTTTCAGCTGATGTTGACTGGTTAATCAGGAATCTTGAGTTTCTTTCCTGCTGTCTCCGATCTTTTTCTTTATTTTTCTTTCCTGCTGTCTCCGATCTTTTTCTTTATTTTGATGTGCAGCAATGGTTAAAGAAATGGCCCCAGACAGCTGCTGTGGTTCGACTTGCAGGAGAAGGAAGCTGGTTGCATCAATTTAGAGTGGTTGCTCTCTTTAGAGTTTCGCCATTTCCTTACACAATTTTCAACTATGCAATTGTGGTAACCAGCATGAGGTTTTGGCCATATTTATGTGGATCGATTGCTGGAATGATTCCAGAAGCTTTTATTTATATCTACAGGTATGCAATGTGAACAAATCATTTTAATTTTACAGTACCCTGGTCCGAAGAAATATTTTCTAGGTTTAAGCTTTGTTAGGAGTCCCTTAAGTTTATTTATTAATTTGTGCAATGAGTCTAATATAGTTATGAGAAATTATCAAATACACTGACAGTGGAGTTTTTTAACTCTACAAGCAGAATTAAGTTGGTGACACATGTCCCTTATATATTTAAAAAAATTCATTTAAAAAAGAAGTAGTACATTTGTTATGATCTGAACCCTGCTTGTGGAGTTAAAAAACTCCACTGTCGGTATATCAAATAATTTCTCTATAGTTATTGTCCTTGTACCTCCAAATGAGGTCTAATATAGTGTCTGGGCTTGCAGTTTTGTCAATCAAGTGAATGCAAACCTTGTTCCTTGTGTGGTGCTAAGTTAAGCTGATGGTATCCTATATAATAATTTGCTAATGCAGCTAAAAGTGCCACATCGATGCTAATTACGGTAGTACATTGCGTCTTTGAAAACCTACCCTCTAAAACTGCCTGTTCTGGCTCTGCCACCCTATACCACCCATAATGTCACAACAGCCAGATTCCATCAAGCAGAACCCAAAATAAGTCGAACACCATCAAGCACAGTGCAAAACTGCCACTTCCCCACCTCCTTGCTACCTTAAGAAAGTGACTTTTGTTAAATCCCTGGCACTTTAGTGCTGTTGTAAAGCCAAAATAATAATAATAATAATAATAATAATAATCACCAATCCTCTCCAAGACCCTGTAGCAATCAGCTTCAGAAATTGTTAATGCCAATTCAACTGCAAGCCCCATATCTCATAACTATCTGCAGTGCAAATTAGAAGTTCAGAAATGGAGAGAGAGTTGAAGAAAAGAAATGAGGGTTACACTTGAGTCTAAATCAAAGTGAACACAATGAAAACTTAGGAATAAGGAAAAGATGAGAGGACAAGAACGGAGGGTAAAGAGTTGTTCAGAGCAAGCAACTGCATTAAGGGAGAGAATAAAAGAAGAAAGGAGAGATCACCTTTGCTGGCAGTTGGGGGATGGTTTTGAAGGCAAATGGCAAGGAGGTTGAGGATGGGTTGCTCAATGTTCTTAAAAAGGAGACGAGAAAAGATGAGAAAAGAGGAAAGAAGAAAATGCCAATGGCCAAAACATTGCAATTCTTAGACAAATACGTGATGCATTTAAGTTTTTGGCCACGTTACTTATGCTGCCATGTCATCTGACCCTAGCAGTATGTAATGAAGTCATTCTTGATTGTGTCAGTGATCAGTTTTGCAAGTCCAAGGATTACAGAAGAAGACCGTCTAATTTAGGGAACTATTTTAAAATTCAGGCTTCAACCAGATTGAAACTAATTGTCTACTGTTCAGGTGACATAAACAGTCAAGATTTTATGCAACTCTCTTGAAGTATGAAGTTTTTCAGCTTTAATATGATTTTATATGCTGCTGGTGGATTCTGTTACTAATTACTTATGTCTTTGTGCAGTGGTCGGTTGATAAGAACATTCGCTGATGTTAAATATGGCAACCATCACTTGACTGCGGTGGAAATTATATACAATATCGTCTCCCTAATCATAGCAATTGTTACCACAATTGCTTTTACAGTTTACGCAAAGAGAGCTTTAAACAATCTTGGTAATGGAAAGATCGAGGGAGAAGATGAGTCTGCCTCATATCCAGGTGGCATTGAGATGGAGAAGCAGGTGGGTGTCATGTCTTTTTCATCATAGCTTGGATACTTTTAGGAATGTGTATTAGATGGGATTTAGGATTCACATAGAAGTATATATGATCCTCTCTCTTTCTCTTCATTTTCTTTAGAGACTGGGTTTTTGTTGTTCGTCTTTGTATGTAGAAAAATTGACAGGGGAAAAATATACCATACGAAATGTCACATGTTTATGAAACACATATACGCTATTTGCTTTGCTGCTTTTTTGCATTGTCCTTGTTATGATTTCGGAGTGCTCCAAATTTCTTTATACTTGAGATTGTCATGATTTAAATTCTAATTATTGAATTAAGAGTCAAATATTTTATGAATAGGTCATATAATTGTTAACATAATCACAAATATTCCATCAGTCATCCAATTAAAAAAAAAAAAAATTGAAGACACTACAACTACAATTTGGTGCAAAATATATATGTTCATTGGGAAAATATTATTTGCACATAGCTGCAGACCCTCGTGTTCACCCTAAGCATGATTAGGGGTAAATTTTTCGTATTAATACTCTTTGCCAAGCTTAGGTCGACATAAGGTGTGTACAAGGGGTGTGCAAATAACAGATTTTTTTTTTCTTTTGGAATAAGATTCATAATGACCGCATTATTTGATTAGTGGATTAAATTTACCGCTATATAATTTTTAACAGCTGCAAATTTACTATTTTACTTTCTAATTTGGCCAAAAAAAAATCAAAACCCAGTTATTTTTTTTTCATTAAATATTCCTTAATTTTCGACTTTTGGTTGGAGTACATGAACAAAGTTAAGTTGAACTTAACTGATACTTTTAAGACTCAAGTTTGAGTTCGTTTGACTAGTTAAGTTTATTATTGAAATATTAAAAATGTTTTTATGTTTTAACATATATTTTAACTTTAAAATTTAATTAAAATATAATATTAATTAATATAAAACTTTTTAGATCAAGCTCATATCTAAAAATTCATATTCAAGGCTCACAAAATAAACCCAAGCCAATAAATGAGCTTGATTAGTAACTCGTTCTATGTACATCTTCAGTTTGATTTTTTTAATGTATAATGATAAAATTGCACCTCTCTAAATGAGTGATAAATTTGAAATTATCTTTTTCCTTCCACTAACATTTTGAGTTTATTGCTATATTATTTTAATGGTCAACTAAATAACAAAAAATAGAGGTGACAATTGACATATATATAAATATATATATATATATGTATATACACACACAAGAAAAAACCTACTTATACGAGAAAGAACCTACTTATATTTTAAATTTTTGAATCAAAATTATTAAATTTAAAAATATTATTTTGATTTAAAGATCCAAAAAATATAAGAGTTACATCTTTCCTATATATATAATAAAAAAAAAAGAGACAAAATAAATCTTAATCTAAAAACTCGTCCAAAAATATATATATATATATATAGGATTCGAGTCACTTCAAATTGAAAAAGAAAAGAAAGACATGAACCTAAAGAAATAAGAATCTAAAACAATTTGAATCTAAAATAATTTAAATTAAAAACAATTAAATTCAAAAAATTTTAAAATGATCCAAAAATGTGTGGTTCAAATCCGAAATAACATGAACCCAAGATGACATGAAACAAAGTAAATCTGACATGAACTATTATTATGATATTTATAACTGTTTCAACTAATGACATTTTTTCTACAAAATTTAGTACATGGTATTCACTTATTTACACTACCTTTTATATATATATACATTAAGAGAAAGAGAAAGAGTATAATTACAATGTATTTGGCATGTAATATTATAAATAAGATAAGATAAAATAAGATTATAAATAAAATTAAATAATTTAATGTCATCATATATTATAATATATTTGATGTCCTCAAGCATTAAGAGTAAACGTAGGATGTTTTTTCTATAGTGTAATTGATTAAAATCATTCTTTTTTAAAGTTAAAATAACTATGATTTGAATTTATAATTTTTTTATTTTAAATATAATGCAATTTCTTAACAATAAAATATTATTTAAATTTATAATAATTTTTGTGGTTAATAACTAAATTCATTCTTTTTCAAAAATAAATAATTGATTTTAAAAATAAATTGATTTTTCTAAAATATACTTTCTTATTTTTTCTTATTCTTTTCTTTTTTTTTTTTACTTTCATTCTTTTATTAGCTGACAAAGGCTAGCTATCAATCCATGAGGGTCAAATTTGGCCTTGTTGATATCCCGTAGTTGCTGAAGCTACCAAATGGCATGGGAAAGCAAGAGACCTCAATGTGCTTGATCTATTATAAGGGCCAAATCTTGCGGTTCTTGGTGTTAGAAGCACTAGTTTGACCCCTCATCAATTGGAAAATGGCTCCCTTCTTTATGTCATCATGATATTTGGCCGACGGTAGTAAGGGAAGGAAAAGGAAAAAAGGAAGAAAAATAGAAAACGAGAAAAAAAATAACATTTTGATCAAACCAATCATTACTTGCACTTGTCATCTTATTGGTTTATATCCATTTATGAATGTAATTTTTAAAGTTATAATAAAAATATAAATTTAATATCATAGATTAAAAATAATCATCTTTATTATGAAAAAAGTGAATCATCTTATTAAAAGGATTATTAATTCTCCTTCGTAATCTAATTTTTTTTAAATGCATATTAAACATGAGATAAAATGATAATCATTTTATGTACCAAATGTACCCTCATAATATTAGTTTATAATATTAATATAGTATTGCCATGTATCTTTCTTAAGTTACCATTTTAAAATAATTTATATATATAATATTTGCATGTATCTTTATTTTGGAATTTGGTAAACTTTAAAATAGAATATATAAAATGTAAATTTAGTAGTAGTAGTAAGGAAACAAGGGCTAATGGTATGGTAGTACAAAAAAAGTAGTCATTTTTATATTTGAGATCAATTATTCAAAATGATATTGAAATAAAAAAAAGATGTAAATCATATAATTCAAGTAAGATGAGTGAGGTAGTGTAGTAGTTAAGTGTATTGTATGATTGCAATGTATTTTTAAAATTAAAGATAAAATTATATAAAATAACTGTAAGACCTGCATTATTATATAAGATTGAATATTAGATTGTTAAGAAACAAGATAAAAAGAAAATGAGTATAGTTGAGATGAAAATGCTTAAATTGAGTGTGATAAGATTAGAAGAGACAAAATCAAAAATAAAAATATTTGAGAAAAATTCAAAAAATTGAGAAATGATCATTTTAGATGGTTTAGACATATGAAATGTAGACATAATTGTAAATCAGTTAAGAAAAATGAGTCTTTAGATTTGAGAGTAGCCAAAACTTTTAAGATAAAACATGAAAAATGTGAATGTAAATAATAAGAAATTATATTAAGCGCATGTCGCCTATAACATTTTTGAAATTCTATTAATAGAGGGTTATATTTTTAATTTTTTTATTATTTATATTTTGTTAGTTTATTTTAATTAAAAGGTGAAATGATTATTTTATAATGGTGAATAGATGTCAAATATAACATTTTTGGGAATTCTTTTAATTTATTTTTAATTTTTAATTATTTTATTTTAATTAAAGAATAAAATAATTATTTTATAATATTAAAAAAATAAAATAATTATTTTATAATGCTGGACAAGTATCACGATGTAATTCCGTTGAGACTCTTCCAATAAAGAGTTACGGATAAGCAAAAGGTAAAACTTAACATTCAACTATAAAAAAAATTTCATATTTTTGCTATAATAAATTTTTAACAAAAGAATAAGAGCAAACAAATCATAAATTTATACGTGACTCTATTTATTTATGGCATCAACAAATTCAAAATAAAAAACTATTAAATAATGAGTTAGAATCATACTAACATTATTATTTAAGTGTAGTTATATATATATATATAAAATAATTGCATATTAAAGTCATATTATAATTAAATGATTAATATAGGTTTTATATGATTACTAGATGACAGCCTGTATTTTGCTACAAAAATTGTTAGAGAATTTAAAAATACATATATATATATATATATATAATCTAATGTTAAATATAATATTGAATATTAGAAAGTTAGGTAATGATAAATACATAATGCAATATTAAGAGTTTAAATATAGAAAATTAATGATAAAAGAAGTCCAAATGTAATTAGAATTTAAAGATTACCATCAGAATAATTGATGATCAGTAATGAGACAAATGCTTGACTCTTGTTGGGACCTTTCCTTCAATGAGTTTTCTCCAAGTTAACAATTGTGTCCATGAAAAATACATAAAGTTGTCCTTGAAGTTTTTTCATCAAATACATGCAAACATAAAATGAAGTATAGCAATCAAATTTTACTTGTCTACAGCACATCTTTAATGTATTGACATTCCTAAAAACTATTTTAGCTCCAATCATATTTTCCAAAAGAATCACACAGCTCAGCTCTAATGATCACTTTTTAAAGTAACATGCCAGGGATATTACAAGACAATGCCAACTCAAATGCCCAAGTGAGTCTATTTCTTGTGAAACATGTAACTTTAAAATTTAGAAATGAGAGCCAACCCGATTTGCATTTGGATGTGAAGATTTCAATCGCCCAACTGGACTCTGTAATCTTTTATTTGTTGGGCTCTGCACCAACAGATTAAAAAAAGCCACTATAATATAATGATAGATGAAATAGGAAATGCCTTCATATCGATGATCAATGAACTTTTTTTAGAACAAAAAAAAAAAACATATTAGCTTAGTAGACTAACAGCACTGAGAACTTTAGTACCTTTGCTAGTTTCCATGAGCTCCAATTGTTTTCAGATATTCTCCGTTCATCTTTCCATCTTCTTCTGGACATGCTACAACAACGGAAAAATGCTTCCTCACAGTCATGTTCGTAGTCATTCAAGATTTCTAGGAAATTAGCACACTCGTCAAAAGCACCAGATTCTACGTATCTAAAATCTTCTTCCACATTTATTGTCTCATAATTTCCATTAACATGTACCACGAAAAAGATTATCAGCATTCTAATTTGGTAAAAATTGCAGAAAGTCAGCCTGGCATTTCTTCTTTAAAAACGCTATAATAGACCAGTACCAAGAAGAAGACTATAGCAATCTAATTTGGCAAAATCGCAAAAAGTCAACCTGTACAAAAAATGGCGTTTCCTCCTTAAAAACGCCATAATATAAACATTTCAAGTCTTTTTATAACCCAATTTCGACCTATATTTAAGAGAAAGCCATAATCGCTAGATTCATGGAACGTATGTAAATCCAAAAAAAAAAAACAAACAAAGAACCAATTACAGCATTTTGTTAAACAAAAATATCATAATTGACTGAAAATAAAATTTAATTTAGTTTCAAATTTATTTTTCAAAATGGTAATATAAATAGGATAATTATTTTATTTAAGTCAAATTTGAAACTTAAGTAATTTTTCATCCAAAATCTTAAAATATCACAGGAAGAAGGTTCTTTCTTATTTCGAGGTTTTAAATACTATTAAAAATTTGATATTTTTCTCAAGAATCGAGTAACCCTAAATTAAATGTGAAAATTAAATACCCACAATTAAAATTCTCGAAAAATTTTTTTGGATTCCTTTAAACCAAATGCCCCTGAATGGTCAAATAACTTTAAAAATACAATATAATGACTTAATTAATATAAAAATTCCTTCCACAATTAACTTGAAATCAAAATTAAAGTCCCATATGATTTGGTTAAAAATTGAGCGAAATTTTTAAATTGAGATAACTTTTATATATTGTTATTGATATTAAATATATATTGTTATTTATATTAAATATGTAATTAGATATTATAATAAAAGTTTAAAATAATTTTTATATATTTATATTAAATTAAAATAAATCTAAAAAGCATGTTAAATGTGTCAAACATATTTCATGTTTTCATACGCTAGTCTTATATCATGATTTATTTAAATGTGTTTTTTATGTTTTACATGTATTAAATGTGTCAAATACATGTCAGACACCAATAGTGTCATATCAAAATTCATTTTGACACAACTAAATATAAAATATGCTTTTTTAAAATTCATATATATTTTTTATATAATTTTTGTATTGTATCATTGTGTCATATTTAAAATTAACAGATATATACTTTACCAAAAATTTGTCAAATACTATTTTGAATGAATGGTAAATCCAATCCATATTTGTGGGTTAATGAGATTTAATTCAAAGTCTTCAATTTAAGCATATTTAAATTTTATTAATATTCGTAACTTATGAACAATTTTATAAATCATGTATCATAAGATATTGTAAAATCTCATAAAATATCACAATTCAATTTGTAATTATTTCTTCATCAATGAAAAAAATATACTTGTAAGAACATTTTAACTAACTCTATGTCTAACATCAGAAGTAGAATTAATCCAGGAATTCTACTACTTATTCCAAGAATATTAATTGGTTTCACTAATTTGATTGTGGGTTCTTTGCATGATTAACTCGTAGAGAAGTGAATATGTAATATGTTAATGACCAACATAGCAATCCACCTTCAAAATACGGAAGCAGCTTTAGTATCCTCTCCATTTTTTTTCCCGAGTCTCATAAAAAAGTGCAGGGAAGAATCCAAATAAGGAATTAGGGTATTTATGAATATCCTTAAATTTAAAAAAAAAAAATTTCAAGAAAAAATTTTCACGTCTCCAAAAATTTGTTTCAGACACTTTTCTTCTATAAATTGATAAATTCATTCCAACTTTTGAGATATATATATATATATATATATATATATATTATATAAATGAATACCTTCAAAAAATTTCTAAATCCGTACATTAAAAAAGTGCCACAACTTAAAAATCATTATTAGCCAGCAGTGATCCATGATTAATAGCTAGTTATTATTATCTATCCATGCTATATTTTTATTTATTTTGACCACACCAAGACTTGTCACATGTAAACCTAGTAATTTGTGTTATTGTATTATATTTTGTGTTAAAAATTATTTTAGAAATGACACAAATAATTTTGACATGAACCTAATACGAATATATAAATAATATAAATAATTTAAACACGAACATAATACATTTATTATTCGTATTATATGTGACATGATACAATCAATACATTTAAAATTAATTTATACGGAATTAATATGACATAACACTACATAATAAACATAATTATATATAAATAATATGATTAGACATAATTAATTACTTAAATAATATGACATGACAGGCACGATTAACATAATTATATTCAAATAACATGATTAAACATGATCAATTCATTTATTTAAATAAAAATATCACTTAAATTAGTATTTAAACAAAAAATTATTTAAAAATTAAAAATTTATAATCTATTTAAACACCAAAATGATATAACAAATACTATTATTAATTTTTTAAATAAATTAAAATTTTTGTATGTTATGAATAGTATCATGTCTTAAACGTATCATTATTATTTAACATAAATACGATACAAATAATGTGGTGTCTTAACTATGTTGACACAATTAAAACAAAAAATACGATTACACTAAACCCATACACGATTTTTTTCATGTCATTTTAGTATCGTGTTATTATGTCATATTTAAAATTACCAGATCTAACCACCTATCATCTTTTTCTTTTTCTTTTTCTTTTCTTTTTCCTTTCTTCATTTTTTCCTTTCTTTCTCTTTTATCTTCTTTATCTTTTGTATATTCTCTATTTTTAAAAAATAATCTATTTTTTTTATTTTTTTAAACTTTTAGACGAGGTACATTTGATATTGTTGACTAAAAAATTTTTTAAAATTTTTTTAGTTCTTTATTTTTTGTTTTTTATTAGGTATTTTTGTAAGAAAAAAGATAACAAATGTGTTCACATGACATTCAAATTTGGCTTATTTTTAGGTTTTTTTTTAGCTTTAGTTTTTTTTTGCTTTTTTAGTTTTTTTAAATTTATATATTAAATTTTGTAAGAAAATTATGTCAATGGAAGTGTCCATGTTCTACCTTCATTTTGCTTTTTCTTTTTTTCTTTTTTGCCTTCTTTTTGTTATTTTGTTATTTTTTTAAATTAACTAAACTTTGTAAGAAAAAGTATTAATGGAGGTTAGATGATAAAATAATATATTTTCAACAAATTTCGATTTGCTACAATCTAATAGGGATTTTTTTTAATCGAGATTCGATCAAGGCAAGTGAGTTTTTCTTTTTGCAAATCATGGTTGGATTAAAGAGGGTTTAGAGTATTTTACTCTGGGTTAAGTTGAGTCAAATGCATGTTACACACACACACACAAACATATATATATATATATATATGTTGGGCCAAAGTATAAAAAAATTTAATGTCAACTCGACTCGGAGTTAGATAGAATTATTAAAAAGTCAGGTTAATCTTGAAATGAACTTAAATCTACGTTAGCTTAATCCCGTTACATCTCTAAATTGTGGCGTCCACGTTATATTTCTATTTGATTTCATTTTTTTTTGTTCTTCCTTATATATGTATTTTTTTAATTTTTAATTAGATAAATTTTATAAAAAAATGATCATTGGAGCTAACAATGCAAAAAAAAAAAAAAGTGTTCGACGGGTTTCAACCTGTCCTTATCCAAAACGAGCAATTTTTCTTTTTAAAATCAATATCAGGTTAGGGCCAAGATGATTTTCCTTTTTAAATTGAGTCAGGTCATATACGAATTTTGATTTTATGGCACAACTATCCTTGAAATATATAAAAAATATATTTTTATTATTTATTTATTTTATATTTACATATGTATTATATTAATAAAATTAAATAAAAATATTATATTTATATATAATTTAAATATAATTTATATTAAAATAATATTTCTATAAATATTATACTAAATTAAAATTATTGAATTCATTTAAGGTCGAATTAAATTAGATATGATTATACATATATATTGATTGAAATCAAATATAAAAATTACAACACGATATTAGGTTTGATCGTAATCAGATTGAATTATTTAAAAGTTAAGTTGGAGTCAAAGTGAAAAAATCAATTTTGACTCGACCTATAATCATCCTTAGTAAAAATGTTTAAATGGCATCCTAATTTAGTTCTCTTTCTTTTTTTTTTTATTTTTTTCCTTGGACTTTTTTCTTTTTTTAAGTTTTATTATTTTTTAAATTATTTATTTTACTATTTTTAACTATATTTGAAGAGATAAATTTTAAAAAATATATTTGAATAATTTGTTATATAAAGAATGGGAATAAAATGCACATATTATATACAAATTAATTAATAATTTTTTTTATCATTTATTTTTATTAAAAATATTAAAATATTATTTATTATAAAAAAAAAAAAATTAACCCGCACAACGGGTCTGTTTCTAATTATTATTACATTTGAGCTAGCTTGGTCAAAGTATAAAGATTTCATTTTGGTGAGGAAAGGAAAGAAAAGGAAAGGAAAGGAAACGCAGTACTTGCTGCGAGTGACTTAAGTTGAAAGGAAAGGAAAGGAAAGGAAACGCAGTACTTGCTGCGAGTGACTTAAGTTGATGGTTCATGGGATTGGTGTAGTACACACGACAGCTCCATCATTGATTTTATGGTTTCTCCCGCGGTACTTATCGTCTCTTGCTCTCCGATTTGTATGCTTTGATATGGTTCTTTCACCATCCTATCAATTTGGCTTGCTTCTTGACCTCTTGTTCTGTCAAGCCAATAGCCCAAACGCTCTTGCACAAACTCATTAAAGAAGCCTTGCTTGAATTTGCTGCCCATCTTTGACACAAAAACCACCACAGTTAAGGCTTCAAGTAAAGACCATAACAACTCAAAATTTTACGCGCATAAAGCATCAACCTGTGTGACGAGAGCATACAATGGCAAGGTGATGTAACTGCAGAGAACTTGAACCATTACACTGCAAAAGCAAACCAAAAAAAAAAAAAAATCAAAATTTGTAAAACATGTAATGATGGACATTGAGATCATGTAAATATGCATCAGACGACGAATATTACCCCATTATAAGTCTAGGGATGATATAGCCCATTCGTTCCATGATGCATGATTTGAACCCGTATGTGCACTTTACAAAACAAACTTGTTTGAGTAAGTGAAATGGCCAACAAGTAATTTTTTTTTTTTTTTTAAAGAAGGATGGCTTAATTAGGGATTATATCGGTTCAAATTAAACTAGAATCAGTTTAGTTTTTTTAATAATAGATAATATTATAAATTTTTAAAATTTAATTTGAATTTGTACTAACTTTTTTTTTAAATTAATTTGATTCAAACCAAATTTTAGCTGTTTTATTTGATTTATTAGTTCTTGAAATTTTTAATTTTTTAAAACCGAGCTGAATAAAAAAACGATTCATATGAATACTATGATTTTTAATCAATCTTTTAATTTTTTTTAAAAAAAAATTTTTCGCACCCGAGTTTAATTATCTATTTGCGACGTTGGCTGGCATACCAAGATCCAGAAGAAGAAAGCAATCTCAAATGCATTTTGAAACAGAATAAAGTGAATCAAGTGAAGAACGATGCCAGGGTTCTTAAGCCAAAAGTGTTCATCGGAAGGTCTAACTCGTGCTGCTTCGCCTCGTTCCTTCATCTCACCCATATCCTGAGCTAAGAGAATAATTATGTGCTCTAACTTGGCGCCCACAAGAAGTAGAAGCTGTAAAACTCGATCCGTTTAATTCATCCATTAATGTTATCTGAATCTCAATAATATTCTTAAATCACTAAATATAGCTAATCCACTTACAACAACAGGGAGAAACGATAACCAAAAATACGTATGCCATCCTGCATGGAAATACATGACATATATATGAAATATTTAGAAATCCCATTAGAGAAATTATGCAAAACCAAAAAAGCAATTGCATTTAGACTTGACAATTCATATATCTGTGTTGTGTAAAACATTGGTAATTCATATATTTGTTTCGTATTTTACTTGAAAATTAAGTGTTAACTGGTAAACACATTAAAATATATATTTTTTATTTATTAAATCCGTATATAATTTTTGTTAAAATTTTAAATCATATCCCATTTATATATTTTTCATATCATTTTCATATCGTGTCATGAATTGCCGAGTCTAATTGCATCATTCGTATTGAAAGAAAATTACCTTCTACATTCAATAGCAAAAACACCACCACAAATAGCCACAAGTACCAGCTATACGTAAATGACACAGGATGGATATTAGTGGGGAATATTTATCTTAAAATCAAACAGACAGATGCTAAATCTAAAAGCTTTCCATGATTTTAAGAATGAATAATAGTAATTACCTTATGCCAACAACCTTTTTGAAGTCCAGTTCAAGTGTACGCATCATGTAATTGTGAAAATCAAATTCGCGGTTGGCTGGGCAATGTGTCTAGACGGAGTGGAAAAGAGGTAGTTGGTAAAATCATTTTGGAAAAACTAATTTTTCAAAGAGTTAATGTGGTGAATGGCCTTTACACTATAGTGAAATATTTAATGTAATATCTAAATTTTAAAAATCTCTAATGTGATACTTGTATTATGAATATGGTAACTAATTCGTTACTTACTCCTAATGTGATTTATTTCAAATGATGACACGTGACAAACTGACAATCTACCAAATACCACTTTAGTTGATAGATTCATAATTCAAATAATACGTTAGAGATTTTTAAAGTTTAAACATCACATTAAATATTTCACTATAACGACCATTCTTGATATTAATCATTTTGCAAATAATATGATTGATGATCATGATGGGGACTTTACCATGATAAACCCTTCTCGAAGTGCTATATAGTCGGACTTTGTAATAGAGCCATAAAACTGTTTGAAGAATGACATCTGCCAAAAACACAAAGCAAATTGCCGTCATGTGAATAACAACGTCAAATATTTACATACATACATACATACATATATATATATAGACTTACAGTCCAGCTCACAACATCTGCCTTCCTCCAATATCCTTGTGCATGTGCAAAAAACGCATGGCGATGAGGGGTATGGTCTTCTGTAGCGGAGAAGAAGATCATCATCAATTTCAACTCTCAACCTCGAGCACATAACCTTAGTTAGCATATGGTAATCCAAGATATATTAATTTGGAAATTTGATTTGATGTTTTACCTTTTTTGTCTTTAAAAGTCCTTTCCCAATGCTTCCATTGCCGTATCTACATGATAAATAAACCAAAATTAGGTCTCATTGCATCTGTAACACTTATTGCTAACGAAAGTAGCAGTTATACTAAGGCAAAACATCTTTGGAAATGAATAATATACTTGTAGTGCAACAAATTTGAAAAGTTAGAAGTAGAAAACATCACCCTTGCTCCTCCAAGACCCATTGTAATGACGCAGAATATCACGTGAACAACTGCCAATACAAAGATGAAAATGTGGAGATGATGCAATGCTTCCAATGACATTAAGGGGACCTTCCCCTGAGATAAGAAGAAGAAATTCAGATTTAAGCATGATTTGGAGCCAAAGTCAAATCAATCCCTTCTGGAAAGGGTGAGCTTCATCTGGAGTTTCATTTGTGTATATTGCCATTAAAAGTAAGGAAAGCAAAGTCATTCCAATAATGTATATACAAGGGTAGACGTGAGGGCCAAAATTCCACAGGGTTTTTTTTGAAAATATGTTATGGTATGTATGTAGAGACTCGATTCACACTAGTGAAATATCTAATCATGAACCTTTTAGATGTGTGCAAGTCTAAATGGTTGGTATTTGAGCAATCGACAGACCGAGCCTCTCAAATATGATTTATATGTAAAGACTTCAACCCATATTTACCAAGTGCTTTTTTTTTCCTTCAAGTCAAATTAGACCTCATAAGTTCTGGGCACGAGCAAAGTGTTGAAAACCTAACAATTTTGAATCCATGATGCTATACCTCATGCGAACAATGCTCTGAGCTACTCTCTGTGGAAAAAAGGCGCCGTCTATTTTTTATAGCTTGAGGAGAATATTCTTCATGAGTTTTGCTTTCATTATTCCTCTTGCATGGAAGCATACTGGATACAACGTAAGGTGGGATGCACATTTGACTTACTAGACCTTGAAAGACAGTCAATAGAAGGGAAATGAATCCTAATAGCATCAGTTCTGTCAACAAACATCGGTAAAGAATTGGTTAGGAAAAACAGAAATAATGACTTGAGCTGCCAAACATTTCATTTTAGGGAATCTCAAGCATGCTAATGTAACAAGCATAGATAATGTTTAAAGAGAGAAAACGGAAGAAAGCAAACCATCTTTTAACTTTTGTAATGCTTCAAGAAGTGCGTCTTGTTTTTTATGCTTCAACCACTGGATTGCCAAACACAAAACAGTCGGAAGATTTTCTTAGACTGTGACCACTGACCATCATGTACATATAAAAACATCATTCAAGTAGTGCATCATGTACAGAAAAAAAAATAAAAAGAAAAGAAAGGTCAATATGGTAAAGGAATTTCACAAAAATAAAGAAAAGAAATTTATTTGTGCATAGCAAGAGCAATATCTGCGGAATCATCTCAATGTCAATTGTCAACAGTTATGCACCACAATTGTAGAAAATTTTTGCAGATGGCATTCATGGTATATATCCTTGAAAGAATGCAAAATTATAAATTAGACACATGCAGTAAAACATGGAGGAGGACGATCAAATATTGTTTTGCATACCTTCCCAAGGCGATGAAGACCTCGTTCAACAATAAGAGATATGAAAACAATGAGAAAACAGACACCAGCAACCACCCAGGTTGGTGAATACTGCAGAGAGCTGGGCTCTTCTTCTGCTGCCATATCTTAATCTGATGTCAACGTGCCAAGGAAAGGAAAAGAAAAGAAAATTTCAGTTTCTTCAAAAATTTCAGTTTCTTCCTTTCTTTCGTTCATGAATATGAATATATTATATACCTGAAAGAGGAAGACGTGAAGGTGACCAAAGAATAAGCATATACAAAGGTAAAGGAAAAGAATTTAACCAACGGCAAGTAAAATGGAATAAAACGAGTACCGTGCCAAGGAATCAGCCAAGTCACAAAAGAAAAGCACAAAAGTAGATAAATTGTCATTGTTGATAGGAATCACTTCAGCTGGACCTACCTCTCTCTCATGCTCTGTTCCTTATTCTTTGCAACACAGCCACACCAGATTCCGCTTCTAAGTACTAATCCAATCCCCCATTGCTGTTTATCAATTGTTATGGCTTTTCAGACTTTTACAGCAACATTTTTCACATCAAATGAATTATGTCATCATTACACACTTATTATTCAAGTTGAAGGATAAGGAACTTTACCAAACAAACTCTTGCGGCCCCTTTTGCTTATGTTTCCATTTAAAAAGCAAAAACCATGAAAGAAGAAAGGAATAAGGAATACACACTCTCAATTCAACGACACTTCTAGTCTAGTTTGTAAGAAATACTTAAAAAGAGAAAAGCACATAAATGTGAACAGCCAAGGCGAGATTAAACACAAATTTATTGTTAATCGATTTTGGAGTGTTTAAACTTATGTGTTTCAAAGAATACAATTTGGTATCATACATATGCATTACATATACCACGAAATCCAAACAGAATTCATATTCAAATTATCAAATTCTGAATGCTAGTCTGATTCTCCAATCTGAAAGCCAAACCACCATTAAGTTTTCCTGCAGGTTGTTCCGTCACTCATCTCCTGTCTTGCCCTTTGCATTACTTTCACTTTCAAGGTCATCAACGTATCAAAAACCACATCCAAAATCATCAGACTATAAGTCACGCAACATGGTGGAAACAGAAGAATGATCAAAAACATCTTTATGGCTTCCAAGGTGCTGGAGGCGGTGGGGGTGTGGGAAACATTGGTGGAACTGCAGAAAAAATGGTATTCTTGTCAATCCCAGTTGTCTTGTCACCAGATAATGCCACGAGTGCACCAACCAAACCCGCATTGCCTGCAAGAGTAGGCTCTGTGTAGTTGTAGTTGGTTCGAACATCATGAAATCCATCATGCTTATCAGGTCCCGCAACCATGGCTCCCACAAGTGTATTAGGGTTTGACTTTGATGTATCCCTCCATTTCCATCCCCCTTTACAGTTATATTTGATCTTATTCTTTGGGATAGATGCACCTCTATGGTGAACATGTGTTGGGTAATGGTTACCAAAACCCACAACATAACTCATTTTCCGAGGGTTTTTCCCAAGGATGTAATCAATCTGCCAAATTAACAGATGGAAAAACAAAATTATCAGCCACCCTGCCTTAGTATGATTCGGGATTAAGTGGTCTGAACCATGTCCCCTGGACTATGTTTTGAAAAAAAAAAAAAAAAACCAGATTACTACATACCTGGGTTTTGGCAAAGCCACGCAGGACATCAGTTGAATAGAAATTGGGACCACAATACCATCCAGGTGTATCAGCAGCATCAAGATAATCACTGTAGAGGGCAGCTAAGAAGGCTGCATTGACAACATATTGCAGAGGCTGAGGCCTTCCATGGTTTAACTGAATCAAACCTCCTGCATAACGTCCAAAGTTACAGTGGTCAAAGAAAAGTACACAGCCAACGCAATTGAGTATGTCATGGTCAACAAAAACGGGAGATATTTCTACCTTTTGTTCTATTAAAACTAGTGAAAACTGGAAGGAATGAGCACATGACGATGCTGGTTTGATTGTGAAACGTGCTCAATATTTCCTCGTATGGATAACCAGGACTCAAAAACAGTCTCAACCGGCTCAAAAGCACCTAAAACACAAAACATTGGTTATATTAGCAACAGACATACAAGCTATTTCCCGAAAGCTCTATAGTTAAACTTCACCTTTCTTGCCCAAAGTGAAATGCACATTAATTATTTGAATATCAGAGTGCTCTAAACAACACAAACGAAGAAATAAATTCTGAGCAAACTTTTACC
Organism: Durio zibethinus; assembly: GCF_047325235.1. NCBI lineage: Eukaryota > Viridiplantae > Streptophyta > Magnoliopsida > Malvales > Malvaceae > Durio > Durio zibethinus. Next base: position 16,790,135 of record NC_143187.1, read on the forward strand.
CAAAAACCCTTTACATCAAATAATCAAAACAGAGCAGACAGGCACACAAGGTACAAGACAAGAAAGAAAAGCAGCATAAAGTTACCTGAGCAGCAGGAAGCTTGTTATCCCAGCTAAGAACACCATAATCTGGGCCTCCCCAGAAAGCACCAGCATGCTTGGCAAGTTTAGGATGAGTAGCTAACTGCAGGTAGGAAGAATTCCCAGTGGCATAGTATAACCAGGCTCCACCCCAAACAAACTCATCCCAGTAACTGGAGGAGTTATAAAAGAGGGCAGCATCGGAACCACCAGCACTGTATCTCCCTCTTTGGTCCCTAGCAAACTGAAAGAGGGTCCGGGCACCATGGACAAGCTTTTGGGAGTATGCCTTGTTGTCTTTAAAAACAATGGAAGCAGAAGCCAAAGCAGCAGCCATTTCAGCAGCAAGATCAGAACAGCTGTGACATTCATAGACAGGACGAGGGTAATCAATGTCCTCGGGGCGCATCCAGCAATAGTGATCATTTGGGGATGTACTGCCTCCGGATGTATCTCCTACCCCAACCTGTGAATCTATAAGTTAGCATATGACAATTAACAAAAAAAGAATCAAATAATTATGGTGGAAATATAATTAACTAACATATAAAATAATACCTGCGCTGCAACCCTGTCTATGGTATCAGCAGAATTGTTGAAGGTCTTGAGAAAATAGTCCGTACCCCATTTGATGATATCTTTAACATGATTGAGCTCCCCGGCAGCCTCGTATTTAGCACTGTACTCAATGACGCTCCAGCTCAACATGGTCATGGCAAAAGATGCAGGAAAGTTGAACTTGATAGCATCGCCGGCGTCGTAGTAACCGCCCACCAGATCCTTCATCAAAGTGGATGGATCGGATTTGCCATCTCGGAGGCACGAGTTCCCTCTCCACGACACATTATTATGCTTGGGCAGCTTCCCGGCTGCAGGTAGTGGATTGATAAATTAGATTAATATTATGGGTAAAAAATGACAAAACAAGTAAAAAAGCACGGATAATTCAATCTGATCCGATCAATACCCAACATAGCAAAGCAATCATGGTTGAATTCCAGTTTGGTTAGATGGGATGGGATGGAATGGGATCTCAAGTTAAACCCACATAAATTAATTCAAGGAAACTAACAAAAGAAAGTAATGGAGAGAAAACGTACAACGCTGAGCATTGAAGAACATGAGCGCCTTGTGAAGAGCGAGAGTGTAGTTATCGGGCGGGGAGTGGCCGTCGTGATGACGGGGAACCGTCTTGACGATTAGGGTGATGAATCCGGCGAGGAAGCCTGAGAAGAGCAGGGTCCCCACCGTCCACACAAAGATCTTGCGGCTGACAATGATGCATCCCAGATCAACGTACTTCTTCTTCTTCTGCTCGCCGGGGCCAAGCAGCCAGCTCTGCTGGGTCTCATCCAATGGGCGAGAGAGCGCAGCCCTGTCCAAGTCCTGTAGATTCCTGCTCTTCTCATCGTCTGTGGCGGAGTCGGCCGCGTTTATCTCCAACGGGCCTCCCCATGGATCTCTGCCGTACATCTCGTATGGAGTAATTTTTTTTATTTGCTTTTAGTCAGACAGCCAAGCAAATGGCCCAATATTTGAGAGGTTGTAGCGGCAGCAGCACCACCGACAGATCTGATAACTGATGAGGGGAAGGGGAAGAAACTGCGTTGATAAAATATGTGCTTATGTAGTCGGTTGGTGCTTTTCTTTATTAGTTTTTGGAGTGAGAAGTTGGACTTCACTTACCACTTGGATGCCAAGGTGAAAGGTAATACTGAGCTGGAAGCTTCGCATGGTTGGCTTCCTTGACTCACGCTTCTTCTATAATTGACCATTTGCCTATTTACTTATTTTGTTTGTTTTATTTTAGATATACGTAAAGCACATGAAATATAAAATATATTTTAAATACACATAAATTATTATATTATTAGCTATATTTATACATTAAATATGAATTTTTTTAATAAATTTATATATTTTCAAATTTTTAAATTTTATCTCTTTCATATTTTTATAATTTATTTTTATTCCATATTTAAGATTATTAAATATAATAATACATTTTATTAAAATACTTGATAAAATATAATAATGAAGGAGCGGTTGACGAAACTGACAAGAGTAGTAAGGGACAACGACAGCCTGCCTTGCCTATAATGGTTTTGCTTGGTTTCCAATTCATATTGTATTTTTCTTCCCCCAAAGGCCAAAGCTCTAGTCCAAATGTCAACTAACGGTAGGTAATGTTTAGCTTTTAGCTCATGCGTTGCTTTCTCTTCTCATTTTTGAATTCTGTAAAAAGATTTTAAGGTATAATATTAATAACTTTAGGATTTGAGAAAAGCAATTTATGTTAAAAAAACATATATATGTGACTAATGCAGTGGAGTAGAATTAATTGCATATTCATTCAAGTGTGAGTGACATCTCAAAATGTTTTTCAAAGATATCGTTTGATTTGTTCATTAAAATCAATTTAAGTCCATTTAATTTAAATTTATTATTAAAATATCAGATATTATTTTTAAATTTAATAAAAAATATTTTATAAATATAATAAAAAATATTTTATAAATAAATTAAAAATTTTTAATCAAACCCTCCGGACCGCTAACATGGATTCTCCATAATTACTCCATAATGAACCCAATCAGCCGGACTCTTTTTTTAATTCAACCGAACCTTTGCCGACACTGTAAGTCATCATTTTTGCTTTGTATTTTATTTTTATTTATATATCACGTGTCTGTTCGCTTCCTTCCGTCTTCCGCGTTGTACTCCGACACAACCAACAAATGTAAAATATTTAATCGTACCATGAAAGCAATTTTGCACCTCTCCACCGAACGCACTCCTGCTTCTTTCTTTCTCTCGTCCATACCTACAAAATTTAATCGAAGCCTTTTATCTTGTATTGTTCCATTTTCTTTCAATGATTTTTTTTAAGAACAAATTTAAGATGGAGGAAGGTTTTTTTAATCTAAAATTAAGATAAATCATAAGTTTTTAAATAATTTTATATTAAATTTATAAATTATTTAATTAAAAAAATTATTAATAACAGATTTTAATTTTATCAATTCAATCAATAATTTAAATAACGTTATTCTCTTTTATCAAAAGGATTAATTGAGATTCAAAGTTTCAATCCATGTATTTTTATATGTACAAGGAAATTTTAAAACTTCTTTTCTTCACCGCTGATATTTTTGTTAGTTTTGAATTTATTATTATTTTGAAATAATAAAATATTAAATTAAATAAATTTGATTAAAATTTAAAAAAAAATTATTTAATACATGATTCTTATGATATATTATTTTTTATGCTAAAAAAAATTATGTTTTTCAAAATTGTTATTGATTTAAAAATATATGAGAAAAATATTTTAAAATATTAATCTTAATGTTTATGTTAAAAATATAATTTTCAAGATGGACAATTCTTTATAAAATATTTCTCTAAATTTAAACAATCATTTCTTTATGTTTTTACATTTCTTAAACAAAACAAATTTTAAAGATTATTTATTTGAGTTTAAATGAAAGTTTAATTATTTATTTTAAATTAAATTTATTTTTCTTGGACTTAATATAATTCTGATAATATCAGTTTTGAAAAATTGATTAACAAGAGAAAATTATTTTGTAAGAATAAAGTTTTTCAACATTGATTTTAATTTATTTTCTATATTGATTTACAAAGTTTTAATATTCAAATTTTATATTGTTGGAAAGCTTTTTTAGTATATTTTCTAATAGGCCAAATAAAATTGAAATCCAAAACTTTTAAGAATGTATCTTGATTTTTTTTTTATACTGGAGACTATGTAAGATGATTAACAACTGTATAAATGATAGTTTAAAAGTTCATTATAATTTTTATATATTAAATCATATGTTAAATTTTATATAGATAGAAAACTCCTTAAGTTTAGTTTATAAATCTTCAAATGAATCTTGATTTGAAGTTATATAACTCAAGATATAATTAAATTAATTAGAAGAGTGCTAAACAAGATTTAAGGCAATTGCCTTTTTGTGAAGATTTTTCATATAGAATGCTACCTAGCATGATTCGATCGATTCCCTATGAAAATGAATCGATCTTTTAACCTGCAAAGGTCAAATTTTGAAAGATAAAATTTTGATTTTTCAAAAAATTAAAAAAGGAAACGATTTTTTGTAAATAAAAGCATTAATATCATGCATCATAATAAAAGCTTTATTTTGCTTTGTTAATTGAGAAAATAATTGAGTTTCTTACAAATGACGAGCTTTTAACCAACAATCAAAGGAAACAAATGGTTTTTTTATAAATCAAAGTACCGATATCATGTATCCTAACGAAAACTCCTCATTTTGCTTAGTGAATAGTGAAAAGATTAGAGTTTCTTACAAGAGACAAGTTTTGACTCACTTAAAGAAAAACTTTAATTTCTAACAAAATCAAAGGAAACAATGATTTTTTAAAAAATCAAAACATTAATATTGTGTATCCTAACAATAACTTTTATTTTACTTGATTAATCACAAAAAGATCCAAATTTTTTACAAGAAATTGGTTTTGACTTATTTGAAAAATGAACTTTCATTCTTGATAAAATCAAAGGAACAAATGGTTATTTTTCATAAATCAAATCATTAACATTGCATATCTCAACGAGGACAACTTATTTTTCTTGGTTGATTGTGAAAAAAATTGAGGTTCAGAGAAGGGATCGATTTTTAATTTATTTAAAGAATGAGCTTTGATTCCTAATAAAATCAAAAGAGGAAATGGTTTTTCATAAATCAAATTATCAATATTGCGTATCCCAATAAGAAATACCTATTTTATTTGTATAATTATGAAATAAACCAATGGATGAAGACATTTAATTTTGTCTTTAATATATTTCAATTACAATTCACTAATTAGGCTCCATAAAATCGATTCATTTTTAAACTTTCAATCTCAATCTTTTAACCAGTTTGGATTGTAATTCAAATTAAATTAAATGTTACTATTAAGATTGGCTTTTAGACTACTAATTCGATTTTAGGGCTTTTGAATCCTTAAATTCTTGTGAGCTTTGAAATTTATTTTAAGCCTTTTGATTTATTTTTGGGTATAAACAATTGTTAATTTGACCTTAAATTTATATTTTGACCTTTAAATTTATTTTCAATGGGCTTTACATCTGACTTGAACAACCTTTTTGTAAATAATCAAGAGGGATTAATGAAAATCAAAAAGTTAGGGAATTGATGAAAATCAAAAAGATTGAAAAGGAAGAATTGATAATCAGATTCTAGAAACCAAAATAAAAAAAAGGGAAATTGGCAAAAAAATAGAAATAAAAATCAAAGAAGACAATCAAATGCAAAATGAGGAAGAAATTAAAAGAATTAGATCTACTTGGCAAATCCAATCCTTACATTCAATTGAAAATTTTTGTCTGATTCTAAACCGTAGATTAACTAGCCAAAAATCTACACAATGGATAATAGAGAGAGGCAATCACAATTAGCAATACATAAGTACACAAAAAAAATTACAAGAAGATTTTTGGTAATTTTTTTTAGGCTTCGATTTGAGGTTTATCTTTAGGGATTTTAGAGTTCTTAAAAGTGATCTAGTAGGGAAAAGAGTGACAAGAAGATTTCTTTGGTTTTTTTGTGATCAAAACAGTGATAGGAAAAGAGGAACCCAAAGCTTAAAGTGTAGATTTAGGAAGTTTTAGAATAATTCAAAAAATTTAGACCAACCAAAGTGAATAAGAGAATAGGAGATTTGGAAAACTATATTTTTTATCGCTAAAGGCAATAGTCACCAGTGATGGAAGCAGCCACAACCATGACGTTTCATCAAATTTTGTGAAAGGTAACAGTGTTCCTAGCTGATTCAAGAGAAAAGGTAGAGAAAATGGATTTTAAAGAGAAAAAGGGTAATCGGTAAATGAAATGAATAGCAGATTTTTGAAGTTTTATATTGTACCTAAAATGATGTCATTTTGGTTGAAAAAATGGATTTTAAAGAGAAAAGGGATAATGGGTAAATGAAATGATAAGCTAATTTTCAAGGTTTTATAGTGTACCTAAAACGACATTGTTTTGGCTTTAAAAGAAATCAGGTCAATTTTCACTTATAAGAGGATTTGCACTATAACCAAACTATACCAAAACCATCCGCATTAAAAAGGTTTTTTCTTTTTTTGCATTTTATTTTTAATTTTAGTTAGCTTATTTTCTTTATTTATTTTAATTATTTACTTATCTTTTTATATATTTTTATTTATTCTTTTTAAATTAGGGATAGATTTAAATTCTTTGAAAATATAAAGACATAAAAAAATAAAATCTGAAAGTTTTGGATTAATTAAGAAATAAATAACTATTTGAAAATGTAGTTTTCTCATTCTTTGTATAATTATTTAAACCATGTAAATATAATATTTATAATAAATCCAATGATAAAAATTTAAAAGCCAAGAATGGCTAACTTCAATAAAAATAATCGACATCTATTTTCAAACAAATAATAAACAAACTGTAAATTGAATAAAATTCTTGAAATATATGATAATTATTCTAATAATGAAATTTTAAAGGTCAAGAATAGGTGATCTCTTAGAAATATTTTAGTGAAAGATTTTTTTTTTCTAAATTCTCAAAAATGAAAAAAATTTTAGATAAAATTTCAAAAACAATAATTTACATTTACTTTCAAGTAAATAAAATTAAAATAAAATATAACTTTCATAGAATTCATAAAAATAAATTTTATGATAAAATTTTTAAAAATCACAAATTGTTGATTTTTTAATAATTTCTAGGTGAAAAAGTATTTCTAAATTAAATTCAAATGGTGAAAATTTTAAATATATTTTAAATAAAATAAAGAAAATAAAAACCAAAACTAGAAAAATGGAAATAAAAACAAACTCTTGCATTAAAATATTTAACAAATTAGACGAAAAAAGCCTTTTTAAAGAAAAAAATGAAAATTTTGAATTTTTTTAAGTGAGAGGAGATTTTTTTTTTAATTTTGCCAAAATGGCGACAAAAAATTAAAATTTCTTTCCAATACTTTAAATAATAAAATTTAAGAAAACAAAATAATAAAAAAAAACTTTTTAACTAAGACAAATTTAGAATAATAGAAGACTAATTAGTACTAGTTTATCTAGGCATTTTGGGAGTGATACTTTTCCCAAATGTAATTGTACTCTAAAACCTAGTTTTGTTTAATATTCTAAAACACATTCTTTTTAAAGAACCTTAGTTAAACTTAGTTAAGAACATTCTTTTTAGTGATAATTAGTTCTAATTTAACATCAAAAATCACTTTTGGAAATTTGGTGATGATCACTAAAAGCTTATTTGGCATGGTAGTAGAGAATTAGTTTCACTTTGTCCATAATTGTTTCATGAATTTGGATTTCACCAATGAATTTCTAAATTTCTTTCTTTTGCATCTTAATAAATACAAAATATAAAAATTTATTCATAATTGCCTTTAAATTGTTAGAAATTTTATAAGAAAATGAAAATAATACAAATGAATTTTGACTTTAAAGCGTGAAAAAAACTTTCTTAAAGACAATTATACATTTAGAATACAACAAAATCTTAAAACTCTCTAAACAAAAGTAGTAAAAATGGTTATGAATAAAAACCTTTTTATAGTTATTGAACAATCATATCTTTTTGATGAATAACTATGTCAGTTTGTTTAAATATAATATAACCATTTATGTTTAAACATTTATAATCAAATGTTTATGTTAAAACATTTATAATCAAACATTTATGTCTAAACATAATAGTTATAATTTTTGTTGTTGGCTATTACAAATTTAAACATGTTTAAATAGTAATAACTCTTTCATTATTAACTATTATAAAAAAAAAATTTTGCTCAAAATATAATTATTCAGAATATGAATAATTAATACAAACACTAAATCTATTCATTAAAATGAAGTATTTTTTATCCAATGTATGATGTACAACATTTTAAATTACCAATATAATCTTATAACAAAATAGTTGGAAACAATGAAAAAATAGTCTAATTGTACACAAATCATAACATACATCACATGAAACCAGTGCAAAGAAAGATAGTCAAACAAGTATACGTAAAAGATAAAAAATAATATTATTCAAAAGGTACAAAATTAATGTATATTTAGACCATGAAAATGGGACTTGCATTTCGAGAAATTGGCAAATCCTTTTGCAAATCATTGAGTTCTTTCAAAATCTAAAGCCATGATGCTTGAACAGTATAAAATGATCCTACCTAGATTGGAGCTTGAAGAAAAAATCACAAAATCCCATATCATAAATGACAATATATAGCATCCATAGGGAAAACAAACCTTAAATAAATTAGTAGAAAAGAAAGGAAAGAGCAAAATTAAAAAGAAAAATACCCAAGGCCAAAATAAGATAGAATAAAAAAGAGAAAGAAATTAGAGTTAGAGATGAGACAGAAATTATGGGTAAAAGAGAGTAAAGGGGTTTCAAGTTTAAAACTTTGAAGCATATCTCTCTCTTCCTCTACCTTACAATCACTTCTTTTCCACTCACAATTCTTTGATTTTGTATTTGTTGAAAATTACTTATTCTTCACTTGCAATCCCATGCAATCTTTTAATTTTGCATGATTTTATCCTTTATTTATTTCTTTGTTTTGTGGCATCCTATTCCAGAAACTTCTTCATTCTACCCATCATCATCAATTAATATAATAAATAAATAAAAATTTATAAGAAAGCCAATCAAAAGATGACAAATAGCATAAAATTGAAAGTTTTAAGAATAATGCCTTAAAAAGTATTAATCATGAGATTATTTTCATTTATAGTTATAAATTATAAATAAGATATCATATTTTTTATTTCTTTAAATATAGCGTGGGATCATGTTTAAACATTATTTGTGAAGTTTAAAAATTTATATTATAAATACTAACTAAAAACGTGCTTAAAAGTAATTATTTTCGAGAAAGAATATTGGAATTGTGCTTTTTCTTAGAAAATACATGTATCAACAATTGAAACACAATTTTTTGGTGCTATTTGAGAAGTAAATTTAATTTTAATGGATATTCAAGTAGTGGAGGTATAGAAATGGAAATTGGATGGGTTGAGTTTGATTTTTTTTGTCAAAAAATTAAGATCATTTTTAATTTAAATAATTTCAAATTTGAGTCATTTAGATTTGATATTTGAATTACTTAAATTTAGATAATTGGATTGAATTATTTTAAGTTAAAATTATTGATATTTAAAATTAAATTAAATTTGTGTCAATTCAAAGTTATCTTGTTGGAGGTTAGGTTGGACGAATTGGTTGTTAACTTTCTGTGATAAAATTGAATTGGCTAAATACTTATTTTAGGACTCAACTTTTTGGTGGTTACTAAATTTAAGATTAAATATTTTATTTTATATAAAGAGGATTAAAGGCTATCTACTCATAACAATGTAAGACTTTTGTTGACAATCTTGAGAATATGTACTACACACACTTTCAACTTAAGTGAGATATTGAATTATTTAACTCACATGTCATTTTTTGTTGATGTGGTAAGTCAATGGTGTATTGCTAATGTGGCAATATTGTTGTCCATGTATTTAAGATGATGAAAAATAAATTTAAATTATAATTTTGAAAAAAAAATTCAATTTAATTAAGTAACATCTCAATAAAATTATCTCTCCCAACCTTTTTCTCAAGCTGCCTCTTCCACAAACTCTTCCAATAGGGACGTAAATGAACATAACGTTTGATGAACTATTTGTGAATATGCTAAGTTTTTGTTTATTTATATTTTTTTATTAAGCTTAATAAACGACCTTAAATAAGATTTTAATGTTTGTTTAATAAATAAATTAAACAAAAATAGAGATATGTTTTATTTGTTTATATTATTGAACAAGCTTATTTAACGTTTACAAATAAATTCAATAAATATTTGTTTATATTTTGTTTATATTCCTTTTAAGATGACTACTATATGATTAAATATCTTTTAACAATATTTTAATCATAATTTAATATTAATTCAATGAAAATACACTTAACATATATTAAAAATATTTTATAATATTTTAACAAATATTATTGTAAATATAATTCTTAATTGCCTAAAATGGATAATAACAAGTTATGAGGATACTTTTTATTTATAGTCTTTCTATACATATAGCTTGAAAAATCAATGTAGAGAAGGAAACTCTTTATAAATAAGCATGTCCCTTTCGCTTTTGAAAGCCCAAGCCATTGTTTGTAAGATCAATTTGTTAATTATTAATTTATGTTTGTTTATATGTTTGTGAACGTGTTTGTTTAATATTCATGAACAAATTCATTTAACGTAAATGAACTAATCCTAAATTGATCTCGAATGTTCTAATATCTAAACAAACCGAGCTCAAACATAGTATAAAAATTTCTTATTAAAATTAATCAAACAAGAACAATCCTAAAAATAAATGAACAAACCACAAAAATAGCAATGTTCGTTCATGTTCAGATCATTTATGCCCTTATCTTCTAGCTTCTAGCAACTCCATCTTTTCCCATACTTGTATCTACTTAACAAAATCTCAATCATTTTTTATTGTTTTTCTCTTTTTTCTTTCTTTAAGTTTTCATATCAACAATAAAGTTAACACCCAAGCACTAGTAGTCCCATTCACAGTAATTAAATTTGGAAAATCATATGTAATCAGTTTTAAATTAGAGTTACAAACATAAAATCAACCAAAGATTCTCAATTTTAAGGTTTTTTGGCTATCTTTTAGCATTAGTTTTGTTTTTGAAACTAATTTTGGGCTTTAAGGCAAAACATCATCGATTCTTTTGCATTCCTCTTACTTTAATATTGGACAAAGAAAAAAAGCTACCACTCATTTGGCTATTTTGGCGACTATTGTAGCTTGTAGAGTAACGACTCTAGCTATAACACTTGTTTAGTTTAATGATGTTTCTTTCATTCCTTAACGCTGTTTTACCGGTGCCGTAAATTGTCATGGACCATCAAAGGTTAATTTTTTTAATTGAAAAAAAAAACATTTTGTTATTATCTCTTTATCTAGTCAGGGTCTACTTTTCTTTAATGGATACAAAATTTTTACTAAAGGTAAAGGCAAGAAGGAAGAAAACATGGTGGAAACTACACCATAATGAGGTTGTAGCTTTTAATTTTTAAAAATATTCCATTAATAATGTGTGGCTAGAACAATAAGTGAAAAAGAAATACAAATTTTTATTGTTGGTTGAAATTATATATGATTTTAATTGTTGATAAAAATTGCATTTGGATTTTAGTTTATTTGACTTAAAAAATTGAAGCGTTTGATTTTATAATTTAGGCAAGAGATTAGAAAAAAAGCAAATAAAATTAAAATATTTTTAAAATTTGAGAAATTTCATATCATTTTCATTTGTCACATTTTTCAAACTAGCTATAAGTGGCTTTGACAATCACATTTTCAACTAAAAAAGTCCTATATTGATACAAGTTAATATCATTATATATATAACTCAAATATTTTGTAATAAATGCCAAGTGTTTTTTACATAAATTATAAATTTATACATTTAATTGTCTAATATTTATTTGGATTATTGACATTTGATTTTCTTATATTTATTTTTTTAAAACCATTATTTTTAAAATGTATTGATTAATCTTTTAATTTTGACTTTTGATTTTCTTGTGACTTATGATCTTCTATTTCTTTTAAGGGTAAGAGTTATATAATTGTATCTTTATTACACCTTTTTCTTCCAATTATTGTTGGTTATATTACTTTAGTTTTTAAGTTTTGATTTTTTTATATTTATTTTATTTAAAGCCATTATTTGTTAAAATTTATTAATCAAACCTTTGATTTTGTAACATTTATATTTTTAACTTTTGATTTTCTTGTGATTTATGGTTTCTATCTCTTTTAAGGGTGAGAGTTATATGAGTTTCTTTCATGTCTCTTTTATACTTTTTTCTCCTAATGCTTATTTATCATATTTCTTGGATTATAGACTTTTGATTTTTTTATATTTATTTTTTTTAAAACCATTATCTGTTAAAATTTATTGATCAAATCTTTGGTTTTGTAAGATTTATATTTTTTACTTTTGATTTTTTTCGTAACTTATAGATTTCTATTTCTTTTAAGAATAAGAGTTTATGTGAATGTCTTTTATACTTCTGTTATACTTTCTTTTCTTAATTCTTGTTTGTCATATTACTAATTATGAGATTTTATTTTTTATTGTCTTTTTGTTTTGATAATTTTATAAATTTTTAATCATGATCTATAATTTTTTGTTTACATTTTAGGTTTGTTTATTAGTCAATTGACATTTTTTAGTGTTTTTTTCTTATAATTTTTTACTTTTTTATCATGATTATTTTTTTGGTTTAAGCTTGGCTATTAACCATTACTAATCATGAGATTTGTTTATTATTATGTTTTCATTTTTATAATTTTTTAATTTTTTAATCATGATTTATGATTTTTTTTTACATATTAAGTTTGTTTCTTAATCAATTGGTGTATTTTTTTTATTGTTTGTATTTTTATAATTTTTTATCATGTTTCTTTTTTCTTTTTAGTTTAAACTTGGCTATTAACAAATTAAAATATATCACGATTGATGATTATCTATTAAAAAGATGATTGGATGATCAAAATTTGTGTTTTACGATTATGGGATGTTTATAATTTTAAGATTAAATAACATGTTAGTACAAAAATGAGGTTGATTGATGAAAAAGTCTATTTTTTTCTCTGTTTTTGTCATTTTATTTTCTTATTTTTTAGTTAAATCATAAGTATGAATATTGCATTTTAAATTGTTTATTTATAACTTTTTTTTTGGATTATATAAATTCTTTCAATCTTTTTTTTATAAATTTTTTGCATGTAGCATGTTAATTCGTGAGATTTCTAAGGATCCTCTTTATGTTTGCGTCTTTAAAATTTTTTATTTTTTATATGATTCAAGATCAATGTTTTTGCTATTTAAATATGTTTATTGGGCTTTTAAGACATCTTTAGAATCCATTTTTACTTATGACTTTTGAATTGATTTTTTAAACGATAAAGTTGTTGCAATGAAGATTGAAAGGTTTGATATCATAATTTTTCATTTATTTTAAAATTATGAATTAGTATTTTATTAGCATTTTATTTTTAGAGAATCAAGTTAACATAAAATTTACATCTTTTTCCTTTTTTTTCATTGTTTTTTATTTTTTATGGGAATTTTAAATTTTTGCTAAAGGATGAGCTCATTGACAGTGGAATGTGGTACTTAAGTTTTATTATTTTGATAAGATTTTGATTCTTTTTATTATCCCATGTTTTTCTTTTTCTTTTTTTTTCTCTTAATCTATTTATTGATTTTGACTCTTTATTTCTTTCTTTCAATAATTTTTATGTGAGAATTAAACTATAAAATATAGATATTTTATGTTGTTATATTTATTTATATTATTAACAGATTTACGTTAACTAATTATAATATAACTAAAATAATCATATAATTCTTATAATTTTATAATATATCATATACAACATACTTATAAAATTGCTAAGTTTTAAAAAATAAATACATTTTAAAATGAATACATTTTCTTTAAGTTTTTAGTATTTAAAAATGAATGTTACACTTGCAATTACATTCATGGTACAAATTTATGTAGTTTATGCATAATTACTTTCAATTTGTTTAACATTTTAACTCTTTAATTTTAAATTTAAAGTTATAATTTATATTTTTTGATCTTTTTTTCATTTTTCAAAATATTCTATCAACAATCAAATCATTTTTATGAATGAAATGATGAAAATGATTTTATTATTTTATTTATGGTGAGTAAATAAATTTTTTTTTATACTTATTTGACTATTTATTATGGTATAACTTCAAGAGATCCAAAAAATTAACTTTCTTTGTAAATATTTAAAAATCCATGTTATTTTCAAAATTTTTATCTATTTTTTGAGAATTTTTTTACATGAGATTATTATTAACAAAAATTTACATATTTGTTTGCTATCAACATTAGATTTAATAATAATAATAATAATAATAAATTAGTTAATTAATTAATAAAATTAATAATTTTCAGTAAAATAAAATACTCAATTAAAGTCTCCAAGAATATTCTAAAAAATAACTCTTTTCTTTTTTGCTAATTAACAATTAGATCTTAACATTTTTATTTTATAGGTATTGAGTTGAGTGGAATACAAAGATAAGTTTTATTAGATAAAATAAATTCATACCAAAATATTTAGTTAACAAATATTTATTGTCTTTTTACTTCATTTCACTTTATTCCTTTGTTAAACACGAACATTGAGTAATAATAGTTTAGTTATAATAATAAAACCTTTTTTATATATATATTTTTAATACAACTTTTTTTAATAAAATTTTCCTTTGAAAAGGCATAAACATTTACAAAGAGAAAGTGAAAATGTTAATATTAAATAAATATAAGGTTTATAAAACTTATGACTGAATTTATTTACTTTACTATTTTTTTATAAAAATAATAACTTAACTTGATTAATCAAAATTGATGTATTTGTTTTATTATACAATAATTGCCTAAAATATGTGCTTAAATGGAAGATTTAATAATACAATTTTTGTATAATTTCTTTTCTAAAAAGATGAAATGCACATAAAAATTATTTTGAAAAATGTTGTATGAATTTGAAAAGAAGCTTTGAGTTTAATATAACATTGATAAATATATAAAAACCATAATAAATTTTTTTTATCTTTTACATGTTCTTTGCAATTTGCTATTCATAAAACAAAATTTTAACTTCATTAATAAACATTTTTCTTTCTCTTCTTATGCACCAATTATTAATTAAAATATATGTTAGAGTGATGATTTATATAATAAAAACTTTTATAATAACACAGAAGGTGAATAATGTATATATATATTTGAAATCTCATGGTTAATTAAATTTATTTATTTTTTATATTATAAATCAATTCTTCTTAAAATAATATTTTAAATACTTTTTTATTTTTTTCATTTACACTCATAGTTGAAAAATACGAATTAAAGTGATAACTTATAATAATAAGTTAATAGCACTTGTAACTCATATACTTTAACTCAAATTCTATTTTAGTTTCTAAACTTTAAAAAATTCTAATCGGATCCCTAATTGCTTAAAGTTATTTTATTTTTATTTTTTTGTTTATGGAACCATTAAATTTGATGGCAAATGACAGCTAACACTATGTGATGGTGTTATTTAGTATCTCATATGATAAATAAGAGATAAAAATAGAATTCTTTCAAAATTTAAGGACAAAAAATGAAACTATCTCAAAAATTTTATAAATTTCACATATATTTTATAAATATTAAATTTAAAGTTATATTTTTATATTTTTTGTTCTAATATAATTTGTTAGTTATTATTTTTGTTTTTAATAGAAAATAGTTTTTTTAAAATAAAAATTAGGTTAAAAATTCAAATTCTTTTTTTAAAAATTCTATATCATTTTCAAAACAAAAAATTATTTTTTATTAAAAATATTATTTTACTAATAAATTATAATAAAAATATTATTTTTGATCCATAAAATTTATATTTTAAAATATTAAATATCTTTTATTTTCTTTTTTCAAAAATTTTTATATCGATTTAAGAAATTAAATAAAAATTTATATCATTTTAAAATATTATGTAAAAATTTCAAATCATTTTCAAAAATAGATTTATTAATCTATTCAAAAATATAAAAACTTTATATTTATATAAATTAAAACATTTTCATTTTTTCTTTTTTATAAAACATATTTTATAAAATATATTTCAAAAAGAAAAATAAAAGATATTTAATATTTTAAAAATAATTTTTTTGGACAAAAAATAATATTTTTTATTATGACTTATGAGTTAAATAATATTTTTAATAAACTTTTTTTTCTCTTAAAATGCATTAATTTTTTTTTAATTTATTTTAAAATTTTAACTTAATTTTAAGTTTTGAAAGTCTATTTTCTATTTAAAATAAAATTTTATCTAATAAGTTTTATTAAAATAAAAATATGCAAATATACTTTTAAATTTAATATTTTTATAAGACACGTATGAGATATATATAATTTTGAGATAGTTTCATATTTGGTCTCTAAATTTTGAGTGAATTGTATTTTGGTATGTCAGCTAGCACTATGTGATAATGTTAGTTAGTATCTTATGTGACAAATGAGAAATTAAAATAGAATTCTCTTAAAATTTAAGGACAAAAAATGAAACTATCTAAAAAATTTTATAAATTTCACATATATTTTATAAATATTAAATTTAAGTTATATTTTTTTATATTTTTTGTTGCAATATAATTTGTTAGTTATATTTTTTGTTTTTAATAGAAAATAGTTTTTTTAAATAAAAATTAGGTTAAAAATTTAAATTATTTTTTTAAAAATTCTATATAATTTTCGAAATAAAAAATTATTTTCTATTAAAAATATTATTTTACTAATAAATTATAATAAAAATATTATCTTTGATCCATGAAATATATATTTTAAAATATTAAATATCTTTTATTTTCTTTTTTCAAAAATTTTTATATCAATTTAAGAAATTAAATAAAACTCTATATCATGTTAAAATATTATGTAAAAATTTCAAATCATTTTCAAAAATAGATTTATTAATCTATTCAAAATTATAAAAACTTTATATTCATATAAATTAAAACATTTTTATTTTTTCTTTTTTATAAAACATATTTTATAAAATATATTTAAAAAGGAAAAATAAAAGATATTTAATATTTTAAAAATAAATTCTTTGGACAAAAAATAATATTTTTTATTATGACTTATGAGTTAAATAATATTTTTAATAAACTTTTTTTCTCTTAAAATGTATTAAATTAAAAGAAAAAAGGAATTTGAAAATTTTAACTTAATTTTAAGTTTTGAATGTCTATTTCTATTTAAAATAAAATTCTATCTAATAAGTTTTATTGCAATAAAAAATATGAAAATATACTTTTAAATTTAATATTTTTATAAGACACGTATGAGATATATACAATTTTGAGATAGTTTCATATTTGGTCCTTAAACTTTGAGTGAATTCTATTTTGATCTCTTAATTGTAACGTGAGATGCTAGCAATGTGATCACGTGGTGTTAGTCAGCATATACTGTTAATTTAGATGATTTTATAGATAAAAATATCAAAATAAAATAATTTTGAATAATTAGATGTTCGATTATAACATTTTAAAGTTTAAGAACCAAAGTAGAATTTAACTTAAAGTTTAGGGATTATAGATACTAATAACCTCATAATAATATAACTTTAATTTGAATTCCTACTTTAATAATATATAGAAAAGACACATAAAAATAGTAATATTGTAAATATATGTGAATTTGGATAATTTTTTTGGATTTAATGCAAATTTATAAAAACACTCAATTGAAACCAGAATTAAATTTATTAACTTTCGTTAATTTTTTAATTTAATTTTTATCAAAAGAATATTAGAATTTGTCAATGATAATAGTTCTTTTTAATTGCAGCATTAATTAATGGCTCTAAGATCAAGTCTAAGGTCTTACACTTCTAAACAATTCTATATTTTTATGAATTAGCAAAAAGATAATTGTTTTTTTACATTTTCCCTTCACATCCATGATTTAAAGCTTAGGTTTGAACTACAAATTTTCATTTATAAAAGGCATAAGTATAGCTAAAAATAAAAGTTGAAAATTTTCCTATTAAATAAAATTGAGGTCAAATGAACACTAAAGATTTTCATCATTTAAATATGATAGTTTTATTTAAAGTGAAATAAACTGAGTGAAAAGTACTCTAAGCAACCTTATCTCTTAGGGCTAACCTCTTCTTTCTCATAAGATTGATACATCCATTAAAGGGATTATTTGTTCTTTTGAAGGATAAATAAACTTAATAATCAATATTGAATAATGAATTTCTTACATTTTCAAATTATTTAAGTAGAGTTAATTTATTAAATCTCTTATATTTTTCTTTTAAATTTGTTTGTATCTCATTCTTTTAGAAATTGATCGATCTTCAAGTTAAATTGTATTACTGATAATTTTCGACATTCACTAAAATTTCCTAAACAAAAATTGGTTTATAGCAAATAAAAATATATCTATCATTAAGCAAACTATTTTTAATGATATTCTAATATTATAAATGTTTTTCATTACTCAAGTAGGTTATTTTAACCAATATGTTACAAGATTATTTTTTAATATATTATTTAAAATTAAAAAAGAAATATATATCTTCAAAATTTTAAATATCATAAATTAAATAGATTATTATAATGCAATTTATATTTGTAGAACTACTATTGTAAATATATCTCTCTACCCATTAGCAAGTTTATACTTTTTTTATTCATGTTATGGAATTTATTAAATATATGTTAATGCAAATTATTTGAAAATCTCATTAAATAAATAAAGAGTTTAAAAATATATATACATACATGACTATATATTTTTAAGCCCGTTGAAACCCAAAAAGCAAAAAAAGCAATGCACAATTAATATAATATGTATCTCTTTAAAATTATGAAAAACCAAAAGGTAAGAAAAATAAATAAATATAATAAATTATCACAATTATTAAACATATATTATTTTTATTAAAATTGAAAACAAATCAAAAGACAAACAAATTCTACAAAATACATTCAATGATCATAGTTAATCAAATTTTAAATAAGTGAATACTATATTTAAAATTTTAAAAATCTAAAAGCCAAAAAAATCCAAAAGACACAATCAATTATCACAATTAATAGATAAATATAATTTTTAAAGTTAAAGAAAATGAAAAGATAAAAAAGTGCTATAGTTAATAGATAAATATTATAGAAAAAAAACAAAAACGTAAAGTCAAAAGACAAAAAAATCAATATATAACCAATTTAATATATCTTGTAAAAATTAAAAGATAAAAAACAAAAAAGACACAATCAATTATCATAATTAATAAATATATGATTTTTATTAAAATAAAAAAAATCAAAAGGTAAATAAAGCCCCAAAAAATATGATCAATGATCACTATTAATCTAATTTTAAATAAGTGAATATTATCTTCAATATCATTAAAAAAACAAAAATAATAAAACCCAAAAAATACAACCAATGATTATAATTTATAGATAAATATTATTTTTAAAATTGAAGAAATCCAAAAAATAAAGGAAGTTAAAGATACACAATTAATTAATAGATATTATTTTTAAAATAAAAAAAGTAAATAAGGCTAAGAAAACACAGTTAATAGATAAAAATGACTTTTAAATTGAAGAAAACAAAAAGGTAAAGAAAACCCCCAAAAACAAATTATCATAATTAATTATTAAAAATTATTATATTATTATATAATTAATTTTATAATCATTAACTAATATATTTGATAACAAATTCATTAATTAAAACGTGTTATTTTCAAAACTATAAATACTTTGTTTGTCTCTTAAAATTTTAAAATATTTATTTTGTGGGACAAGTTCACTAAAATTTTTATACAAAGTTAAAATATTGAAAACGTTTTAACGCGTGGTAACAAAGTTTTAATTAAAATTTTTATATATTTTAAATTTATCATCTAATAATTTATAAAATTATAAGGAAAATTATATTATTTTACATTTATTTTTTATTTTTTAATTGGATAATCAAATTCAATAATTTTCATTTTATTATTTTATTTACAAATAATGATAAAATGCTTTTTGTACTATTTATTTTTTTAGTTTAAAACTTTTGATTGAATTTAATAAAGTTTAGTCCCATACCTTTTAAATTAGAAATAAAAAATATTTTATCTAAGTTTTTTAACTAGTTGTTTAGTAATATGTTCTTTTTAGCATTACAATTACAAATTCGTCAATGTGATTAAGAAGATTTGTAAGGGATAGTGAATTTTTTTTGAAAAAAAATTTTAAAATTTAATTATATTAAAACTTAAAAACCTATTATTCTCTTCGTGTCTGTATATTTTTGTTTTTATATTTAAGATATAATTTAATTAAAAAATTTATAAATAAAATTTAAATTAAATTTTAATAATGCAAAACCATTTAAATATAATTAATATAAGCTAATTTTAAAAAATTTTAGTCCTAACAATATTTTTATAATGAACTTAAATGCAATATGATTGGCATGATTGAATTTTCTTTATTACAACATAAATATTTAGTCATAAATTAAGCATTTATTCGATTGAATTGGGTCAAATTTGACCGGTTTGAATGATTTTTTGGATTCGGTTGAAAGGTACCCATGTTTTACAAGGGGTTGATGGCCACGGGTGTAGTAATCTGGGGTGGGCTTGCTGGTGACCCGGTTTGCTTCAAAACAACAAAAAAGTAGGAGTTAGGAGCGTTGTTTGGAAGTTGAAACTTAAAACCCTTGAAGCAGAGGCAGGGACCTTGGCTTTACAGGTTTTGACTATAATTGAAGAAATTGAAAAAAAAAAAATGAGGGTGGCGGGGATGGAGGTCCCTATCATCGGTAGCGACTCCATAAAATGGATTAACCTCACCGTTCCTTCATCCCTCAATCACATTGACAACGGCAGCAACAGCGTCGCCACTACTTTCGCGCCTCCTACGGTGGATTCTGCCTCTGCTACTTACTTCGACGGAGACAGTCCTTTCTATCTCATTTGGTATGCCTTTTTTCTCCTCTATATAAATTCATCAACATCAGCTTTATTATTTCTATTTTTTTTAATCTTATTATTATTATTATCAAAATCCAACAGGCGAATCCATAATACTCAACCAAATGCTCTAGAAATCTTCAAGCTTTCTCAGGAATTCCCTCACAACACGGGGCTCCGCCTTAGTTTCTCTCATCCACTCTCGCCTTACGCTTTTATCAGCGCCTCTCCAACCAACTCGCACTACTTGCTTTATACCGTTACAGTCTCCGGAATTGCTTACTTCGTTAAACTTTCCAAGGACTTGACTACCATATTCTCCAGGGACGAGCTTATAGAGCTTGATGTGCGTGCTTATTCTAGTAGTAATGAGCCAATTACTTGTATAGCAGCAAACCCTGGATGTGTTTTGCTTGGGAGGAATGATGGATCTGTTACTTGCTTCCAACTTGGCTTGCTTCACCAAACTGCTCCCGGTATTCTATTCTTTTTACAACTTTCACTCTGATTTTATTACGTTAGGGGTTTTTTTAATGTGAAACTTTCTGACTCTTGACTTTCCCAATTTAGGGTTTATATATGACTTGCGTGATGATTCAGGGGTTAGCCTAGGTCGCTTGTGGGGTTTCATGTCAAGGTATCTTCTCCTCATTTGAGTATACATATATACATACAAATATATATGTACATTCTGCAACAAACATTGTACCTACCTGGGGAACATACATTACTTTATAAAAGTTGTTTGTTTTATCAATCTATATTTGGTGAAAATTCAGTATGAATCGTCAAAATGTGTTTTTAGGCTGTCTTTGAATCCTTGGAAAAATGTGTAAAACAATGAAATTGGTAGTAAACCTTAACAAACTTGAAAGTATAATATATGGGAAAAATAATTTCCAATCTTGTTTGGATGTGAAGGAAAATTGAGAGGATAAACTATGAGATTAGTTAAAAAAGTTCATTCCAGTTTTGCATTTTAAAATACTGTTTCCATCTTGTTTTCTTACTCATTTTCTTTTCTCCTCTCTTCTTCTAACAACCAAAATAGCATTAATTTTTGGCTTATGCAGTGTCTTGTTCACATTTTAATGGAAAAGCTTAAAAATTATGTTTTGATAAAACAAATACGTTTAGGGGTTTACTTAATACAATGCCTATCTGAATTTCCAAGATTAATTCATTGATACTTGCTTCACAAAACCTCCAAAGATCTGCTTCTGGATCTACTTTCATACTGCTTGTTCCTTCTCATCTATGTGGGCAGCTACTAGAGTTGTCTGCTAACTTCCACATCCAAGTCCTAGTGTTTTTGGTACATACCCAAGGATTGAGCTGGAGAGAGAACTTTTACTTGTAATTGATGTTCTCACTCAAGTTAATTTTCATCAGTATATCTGCCATCTATATAGCACATATCATAGTCCTGTTAGGAATAGGATCCTTACTAAACTCTAATTAGGTGTTAGATATATGCCCACGTGGATATGTTAATAGGTTTTGGGTCCATTTGACCTAACCCATAATCCAACATTAATGGAAGAGGTTAAACTTATGTTTTAACTATTATGCTTGATTTGATTGACTCTTTATTGCTATCATTGTTTTCTCTTCCAATATATGTGAGTTTTGTTGTTGTATTATGCAGGGGGAGGGTTCTTGGTCCTGTCCAGGATTTAATAATAACAGAGTTGCTTGGGAAAAAAATAGTATTTGTACTTCATTGTGATGGAATTCTACGAGCATGGGATCTTTCATCTCGCAGCAGAATTTTAAGTCATGCAATGGCTGTTCCAACATCAGTTGAAGGTGATTTCTACCACTTGACTCCTCCTTTCTTCTCTAACTGCGTCTTAACTTCCATTATGTCCCTTCTCCAAGTGTTCCTGTTTTACAACTTCTCAAACAAAAGGTTCCCCTCGCTGAGGGGAGAGGCTTTCCTTTAACCTTTGAAAGAAAACATAATGCTGACTGGAAGCCTTTTGAGAGAGAGGGAGCAACTCTAGCTTTTCTCTTGATCTCTTAACTCATTGTAGGTTTTGCCTAGGGATTGCAGATAACTAGGGTAGTTTCCTCCTTAGAGGGATAGTTTTCTGATTATTGAACACTCAAAAATCAGATTTATTCAGTATCATATGAAATGGCCTTTGAGGAAAAAGTTCAATGTTTCATTGCTTTTTAAGTTCACTGATAAAGAGAGTATGTGCAAAAACTTTTATTGCTTGCCTCATAATCTTATTGATTGAATTTGCTGTTGGCATTGCCAACTTATACCCTCCTGAATGTATGGTTGTAAGGCAGAGGTGTGTAATGGAAATGGATCATTCTATAGAAAAAGGTAGTGAGATTCGCTGTCTGACAATAACTGGAAACCGGACAAGCCCAGAAATAAGGCTTTGCATGACCAAAGATATTTAATTTGTATGTGTAACCTTGCCATGGCCTTGAGGGAGTCACTCTAGATTCCAAATTAACTAGGGGGAGGAGAATCTTTACAAACACCTTACAAAATTTTCTGACATTATTTTTTTTCAAACAAATTACTAATTTTTTGGAGGTAGACTATGAAAGACATGAATGCAAGTAATAAAAAATGATATGAGGGTTAAGGAATTAGATTAAAAGGTTACTGTTGATAGAAATGGTGGCGCAAGAAGATTTAACACTACGACCTAACATGATTCCTTTTTTGGCCTTTCATATAGTCGACCCTAGAGTTATGAGACATAAGGCTTAATTTATTGTTGTTGTAAATTACTAATTTTCTGAGTTTTAATTATTTCTTATTTTGAGGGGTTAAGGAGTGTATAATTAGGTTTCTATTTATTCTAAGGATTGGCCCTTTAATATTTTATTTACCTTATTAATCAATCTAAATGTTGCTTTTCTTATTGTGTGTGTTTGGATTGGCAAATTGGCAACAAATTGAGATATTCATTTAAGATGGTTTGTCCATCATAGAATATGGAACATATTCAACGCTTTGTGAGGATATATGAAATGACATTGTGGATCAGTACTTACTGAAGATTTTTCTAAATTTTGATAAAATGCAACAAGATTTGTCACGATAAACTTATATATGTGAGGTTAAGCTTTAGTTGGATTATATTTAGTTCAATTGAGTATGTAGTGCTGGTTAGATTCCAGAAAATCAGCCAATTCAGGGTTAAAGGTGGGGTAGGTGAAAAACATAGGGATTTTAAGGTTTATGGTTGTGATAGGAGTTAGGTTAGAGCCTAGAAGTCAATTAGCATTATTGTTTTAGTAATAACGCTATATGAAACTTTTTCACTTAATTATAACCACAATAAGACCCAGTGGACTGAAATTGAGGCAAAAACTGGCAAAATAAAAAATGACCAAAGTAGTCGTGAATACCAAGATTCTACTTAACTTATAAATTATTGTACGAATGAGCTATTAACGAGCAAGGGCACTTACCGATGGGCCTAAAGACCTTACTTTATTAAAGAACATGTGACTTAAGGCTTTAAATTTTTGAGAAGGATGATTCTCTAAGTATGCTATTGATGGCTATAGTATTATTCAACTGTTGGGCAGTGAGAAAAAGGTTCTATACTGTTATATTTTAATCATAATTGATGTGGCATTATTGGTAAAACAAGAGAAGGGTTGAGTTCCTTGTGTTTGGAGGTGAATTAAGATTCCACAGGTATTTGAACCATTTTGGGTCATGAATAACTAAATAGATGTGTGATTAAAATCTGTAGTTACTTTGCAACTGCATTAGTTGAAGTGTTGTCAAGAGATGCAGCGAGATGCAGCACAAAATCTAGCTAGGAGCCGTGCACTCATTCAATGTGCTGTAATCAGGCGCATGCCTTGTGTGCCTAAGTACACGTTTTTCAAGGTGAATGGCACAAAAAAAATGCACCTGATTTAAGTGTCCTTTGGTTTCTCTAGTTTTTAATTTTTTTTCTTATCTATCTTTTGATAGTTAAATAAGGACAGTCTTAGCGCTACTTACAGGACTAATAAATTAAAATAGTTGATGCACAATGAAGATGGAAGTAAAGGAAACTTGGAATTTTGTTTGATGACATTAGTTGTGGTAGTTCTTGATCCATGGGACAACATTAGGCAATGTAATGGAGTAAAGTCTTTACTTTTTATTAACAAAATCATATATCTCAAGATTTTTATTTAGACTTTAATGCATATAATTTTCTTTGTCATGTATATTTTAATTATCTTTTCAAAACTTAGCGCTTCACTTGGGTGAGTACTTTTTTCTTGCTCCTTGTGCCTTGGGTTGGGCTGTGTAAGGCTTCCATCGCCTAGAGTGTGGTTAACACCTTTTATAACTCTAGTTAATTGTCTAATGATTGAAATTGGATGGTGGACATGATTATTGGCAGAAAGGGAGACTAGCTTTAGAGTTTTATCTTATGCCTTATGGTGTAAAAATGAGCATTTATGGTTGTTTGCTAAAATTTTGAAGTTATAGGAGAGGCAAGATATCAGCATGAAGTTGTATGCATGTTTGCATGTGAAGAAATAGATGTAAAGAGCACTATTTAAGAATTTTCTTTTTATATAATTTCAGTTGATTTTTGTAGCAGCTAATAACCTTTGAGTTTGGTAATGCTTCAGATTTACTTAGATTATTGATGGTCTTCCACTTTTATCTGTTGTAGCTGTATTACATTTTTGTCCTCAAAGGTCATCATTTTGTAATTTCAAAACCTTAACAGTTAAAGAAATGTCTCATTTGTTTTACTCATGTATTTTCACTCCATATTCTAATGATGTAGTTTCTATGTAGATTTGAGTTCTGTTTTTGTGCCTGTTGTTTGTTTGTTTTTTCTTTTGCATTTATTTGGAGCTTTTGTAATTAATTGTTACTTAAAAATTGTCAAAATCTGATGGAATAATCAAGGTTGTTCTAAAACACAATCTCTCCAACATCCACTTTGGAACGCTGTGCTTGCCGGCCCAAAATAACATTGTGGCCTTTAAGATTTTTGAGCTTTTTCTTGGTTTAAAGTACATTTTTTTATTTTTTATTTTCTATCTTGTAATTTCAGGAGCTACATCTACAAGGTTATGGTTGGGTGAATCTAACAATGATTCAAACATTGTTCCTTTGGCTATCTTGTATAAGAGTACTTTGGTATGTATTTCTGAATTAACTAATTAGTTGTTCAGATTTCTTTCTAAGCAAATATGTTATTGCATTTCTCTCTCTCCCACTTTACTGTGAAAGTAGACAATCATAAGCTCCTAGCTTGTTACAGATATTAGACACTCTTGAACCTCCAAAAAACTTAGTAAACAACTTCAACATTTTTTGAAAGTCTTTCTTTAATTGTGCCACAAACAAGTTCAACATTGCTTGGTTTGTTTATGAAACACTGGATGAGAAGCAATGTGTATAGCTGCTTGGTTGTCACTTATGAGATTCATAGGCTGCTAACCAAAACTCTTCTATCAAGAAGTTAACCCAAACCAATGACAAGTAGTATGACTGTATGAGGCATGGCTTTACCCTTTGATTGTCAGCACTTGGTCTCGCAACAGTAGTATGCTTCATACACTTCCGAGATACTAAATTTCCATGGGATAAGGTTCAAATATGCTGCTAAATTTAAGGTGATAGGATCAAATTGACCACTTATCTTTGAAGGATTTAGTTTTATCACTGCACTTTTTAATTTGTTCCCAAAGCGGTCGGAGTTAACGATAAAATACTATTATGCAAGGAAATAAAGAATTATTCTACAGAATATTTTATAGTCAAATTTTGACCAATTTTCAATCAAATTAAAAAATAAAAGGGTAAAATTGCACTTGTTCAAAGATGGGTGGTAAATTTGATCCATTACCTTATCTAGAGTGGCCTTATACCAAATTTCAAACATCTAACATAAAATAGCCCTTCATAAACTTCCTATCATTCGACATGCGGCTTAATTTGCATCATGATAATCCTAAGTCTTAGTTTAGCTGTGATTCTTATAGATTCTTATAGATTTGATGATGTCCTAAAGCACTCTTGAGATGCCTCAGAATGTGTATTTGTGCATCTGAATGGCTGGTTTGTGGAGCGTCAGGAAACTGACTAACTACACTCAATGCAAAAGAGATTCGATCAACTATCAAATAGTTTAACTTCCCAACTAATATGCAATATTTCCCTGGATCAAAAAGTAACTCACCATGATCAATTACATGTCTATTGGATTATCTATTGGTTTGGATTCTAGCATTCTTGTTTCAGACAAGCAAAATTAAGAACATAATTTCTTTGAGAAAAAGCCATCCCGCATGAGATCGAGCTGCCTTGATGTACAAGATGTTTGAGTCGTCCCAAATCCTTTTTCTGGAATTTACTTTGCAACAACATCTCCAACTTCCAACACTCATCACCTGTTATGACAGTGTCATCTACATAAACAATCAACAATAATTTACCTGAGTACTGTGGCGATAATAAATAGAATGATCTTTCCCGCTTCTCTGAAGACCACTGAGAATCAAAACTCACAAAACAGAACATGAAAATATTTTTGGATAAGAAAGATGGTTGCTATGGGTCATTATAACTCATCCTTCTCATCCTACAAAATGTCCAAAAAAGCCTGGGAACTATTGAGCAGGACAAACATACTATAAGTAGATAATAATTTCGATTGCGATCAGCTAATAAAGTTCAGATAATGATAGAGTGGTCAGTGCTGGAGTGATAGATTGATCAACGTTGATACTTGACCAAAGGAATGAATCACAAGGTGAATTGTAAGATCCAATGATGAAGAAACGAGCATTTTGGGGACTGTGGTCTGTTGGTTCTTTTTTAGAATATGATTAAAGGACTAGGTACCTATTATGGACATTGGCTTCTTTGAGTTGGGTGTTTTTCCTAATGGCACGTTTGGTTTACGGAATGAAATAGAGAGGGAATAGAAAAAATATTTGTGGGAATAGAAAAGGGAATGAATAGCTATTGTGATGTTTGGTTCATTGGAATGGAATATAGTAGGAATTAGTATTAATATGTTTGGTTAGTTCAAAATAGATAGTTGGAATAAACTTAAAAGACTATTTTACCCTTTTATTAATAATTTATTATAAAAAATAATATTAATTATGATTAATTAATAAAAACTAATTAGTAATTAATTAATTTTTTATTGTTAATTGTTAATTAATAATTATTATTTACATAGGTTTTCTTTTGCGGTTGAAGCTCTACTGTAAAACTTGTAGATGAATATGATGAGGGAAATATTTCTTGGAAGAAATTGAATACCAAAGGGAAAAAAAGCTTTATAAAGATTGAGCTGGAGCTCCATATCTTAGAGAGCCTAGAGAATTTCTAAAATGGGAGGACAGCTTTTATGCAAATCTGCTTCCAGGATGCATGTGGAAGAACAGAAAAATGTAGAAAAGCTAAAACACATCTTCTGCAATTTAAACAAAATGCTACAAAGTAAAAGCTCATCTGAAAATGACAGTGTGTTGGCATTGTCACAGTCATACTAATCAAGAAGGATGGAATCATAGGCGGTGGTAGCCTCTCTTTCTCGTGGTTGGTGAAGATTTTCAGCCAATTTCGGTCGACTTCGGTGTTAACAGTGACTAACTAGGCCAGATCTGGACTCCAATAATTTGGTCTACTATCAGTGAATTTTCTGTCATTGAAAATGAAGTGCTATCCATTGAGTTTTCTCTATCATCTCATGAAATTTCAAATTTAAGAAAAGGGTCAAATTGTAAACTGATTAACATCTCTATTCCACGAAACAAGGAATGGCCTTTCTTTAGTGGGGGTTCTGAATTGCTATTCATTGATTTTGGGAAATAGAGTCTGAAAAGATATTACCTAGGAAAGCCCATTAAATGAACCAAACCTGTGAATAACTATTCATCAGGGAAAAAGGGGGGGAATGGTTATACCATTCCCCCCAACCAAACGTGCTGTAAATGATTTTAAGAATTCTATTCCACCAGTTTCGGAAAAAGCTTTGATCTTTTTTTTTTTTTTTAATTTACTGCAGTTGATTTTTATTGAGAATATTTATTTGCTGAGTTCTCCAATGAATTTGAACTGTTGCATGCTCATTTGGCTTATTCTTCGTTTAAGTTTCTAATTTTATATAGTCCTACACTGTTCGCATAACGGAAAGAGTACCAGTAACTTGTTGTACTTTTCCTAATTGTGGCCACAAACAAGTCTTTATACCACTAAAAGCATAATTCAAAACAAATTTCAGGCCAACTTCTACTCATTAAATCCTCCAGTTATATATATATATATATATATATATATATATATAATGTTATTAAACTTAAGTTATGCTTGTTAATAGAATTTCTAGCAACTTACATCCATCAATTTTTGTCATTGACTTTCCTCAATCCATCATATTCTATGCATTCTCACTATTTCTAAGTTATTTTATCTCTTACATCACGAAATGGAATGAATTATTCTTCTTTCATGGGTTGTTTTATGTTTATGATTTGAGGATTGTCAAGCTCTACAAACGTAACTAAAGAAAAATGAAAGATGCCAATAACATGAACTAATGTCTGTATTGCAATTTTTAAATGATTTTGAGTTTAATTGAAAGATGTGTTTGATTTCTAGCTAATTATGCTCTCACTCTTTGCTTCAATGTTGATTGATTTCTTGGTTTAACTTTTAAGGGAGTTGGTATGGAAGTGATTTATGTTTATAGTCTCTGCTATTCTACGGGGGAAAGGATGATCTTATCAGTAGACTCTTCAGTCAAAAATTTTCCTGTCGATGAGGTAACAATCTGGTTTTCCCATTCACCGCTCCTTATCCCTCGCTCTTTTTTTTTTTGGTTAATATTCATTTTAAATTGACATTTTAATTACTTTCCTGGATATCTCACTGTTTCAATTTCGTCAGGGGGGATGCATTGATGTCAAACTTACTTCAGACAAGATCTGGATATTAAAGGATAATGGATTGGCGTATCACCACTTTTTCTACAGAAGTAGTACCACGTGAGATTTGACATGCCTAACCAGCGGAAGCTATTTACTAATGCATGGTTTTACCATAAGTTATTCTGCTGCATGATTGTGCAACATTCGTGGTTAGGCATAGTATGGCTATAATTTGTGAAGCATTTTGTTTCTGAAGATATGTCTTATGTTTTACATTCTTGATTTAACATCACAAATCTTTCATAGTTGGTGGTCTGTGTCTGGGTGTATACATTTAGCATAAAAAACAGTTAAGAGTCATAGATAGGGCTAAAGCACACACAACCACATATTGATGCTGAAGTGTTTTTGCTTAGCAATTTGGTGATTCCTTGCTTTTTCATGGTACTTATTTTTTTTTCCCATAACATTACTGCTAGGGAAGAAGCACACTGTTACACCTTACAGGAAGAATTTGTTGCAGACCAGTTGTTTCAAAGTGCGGAACATACTTCAGATGATCTTATATCAATAACCCATTCAATTTTTTCATCTGGAAAGGTTCTCGCATCTATGTTACTTTCTTGGACTTTTATGGTGGAGTTGTTTTTTGTATTATGTTCTATTGACTGCCAAGAGCATAGTATTTTTTTTTCATAGTTGTCCACAGCATCAGAATCTATTAAATAGCTTCTTACTTTATCCCCTTTTTTATATTCAGAAACATTTAAAACAGAAGTAATTCAACCACACATTTATTCTACTTCTACTTTTAGTTCTTTCTTGTGCTTGGTTTGCTATTCATTTTTATTTCTTTTCTTTTTGTGCTGGAATAAATGTTTGTCACATATATGCTGCTTATAACAGTTTTTTTTTTTTTTTTTCAAAATTTTGCAGGATCATATTGTGCCATTTGTATCTTCTATTTTCTTACGCGGGCTTCTTCATCCTGGGGTTTACCATAATATGGTTCTACGTGCAACTTTTCTAGATTATAGCAAGCATTGGACTGATAATGAGTTTCAGTCATTAACTGTTGATGGACTCAGAAAGGAAATTCTTTCACTTGTTGAACATGAGGTTCTTTTTTTTTTTTTTTTGGTTTATCATTTCAGTTTTATTTCCTCTAGTGAATATTATGTTCCCTGGAGAGCTTGTCCAGTTCTAACTTCTGACTTTTTTTTGTCAGAGTATGGCTGAAAGTCCTTTATCAATATTTCAAGGATGGAAAAATTTTTGCTTTCGCTATTTTGAATATTGGTGTAAAAAGAATGCTCCATATGCTTTGATTGTACAGTCCACCTCAGGTGCTGTTGGTCTAATCAGAAAACATTCAGTGTCTTTGTTTCGTAGTTTGGAAAATACTGAGCTGCTTATTGATGGTATGATAGAGATTCTTGCTGTCCATGAACTGTAATTAAATTATACTTGGTTTATACACCCTATGTACTTATATGTACTGTTTAAATATATACTTTCTTGCTTTTGTATCTGCTAGGTTTGTCAGAAGATCTTGGTGATCTTGGTAGCTTTGGATTGGATTTATTTGATGAAAATTCTGATCGTGAGATTCTTTTTGAAGTGCTTAGATGTGTCATAAATATCAGCCAACAGTTGGGCAAAACAGCTTCTTTTATTTTTTATGAATCATTTGTTGGCAGACAGATTATCTCATCTGATGAGATTATTCCTCGCTTGGTGAAGATTTTAGAAACTGGATATGGTTCATCAACAAGAGTAGGCCATGTGTCTGGTCTTGGAGCTGATGTTGCTTGGAAAAGGGAACAGATAGATCATAAAAATCTAAGAAAATTCTCTGTTGACATGCTGCTATCTCTTCATGATCTTTGCAAAAAAGCTGCCTCTTGGAGAAAAGTCTTGGACGTTGTAGAGAGCTATCTGCAATTTCTTGTCCCTCAAAAATTGACACAGAATCCAGGTGCTGAAACATTATTTTGTCTCAATAATTCCATTTTGGTTCAGGCTTCCTGCCAGATTGCAAAGGTGATGTTTGAGTCTGCATTGGACATCCTTCTTTTTGTAAGCTATCTGATGAACATTGGTGGGCAGGTCCGTTATTCCTTCTTGTATTTGATTCTCTCTCAATTTGTTATGAAATAGATTGGATACATGTTTATGCTTTTAGTTATGTTTTTGTGTCTGACTTGGTCATAGTTTCTATAGTCAAAGAGAATTTACCTCATTATGTATTTTCTGAAGTGGAAAATCTGGTGTTAAGGGAATTCTGAGTTGTGCATTGGTTATATGTGATCATTTTAAAATTTATATGGTTTCTGTTTTATGATCTAAGATGAGGTCTAGGAGGCTATTTTTGTGTTTGTCACATTGTTAGATCTCAATGAACTTCTTTTAAAGGTTTATGAGATTGCCATTTTAAGAAATAATGATCCTCCTAAAAGATTGCAGATTATTAGACTCTTCTTTTAATAAAGAATGCTTTTGCTAAAACTAAAAAAAAAAGAAAAAGAAAAAGAATGAGATGGAACTTTTTGGATGATGTGTTCTGAAAAGGAATCATTTGGGAATCACTTTCTTTTCTTTAGGTACACCACCAAAGTAGTGGTAGTTGCTTGTCATATAAACCTTTGGAAAATTATGTCATCCACCCCAGTGGAGTTTAAATTTCCACTAGTGGGTTAGATAAGTTCAAATACCCTTTATGGTTTATTTTAAAAAGTGAATAAATCTATGTACAATGTTATTGGACATGTGGCAACATTCTAACACCAATAGTGGAGTTTCAAAACTTCACTGATAATTTATAGGAAACGAACTCTAAATCTTGATATGGCAGTATAGTTATGATAAACAGATGACCACTACACAAGGTGCAGCTTAGTGCATGTGCATCATGTTTAGGTAAGATGGCTGTACCGAGGTGTTGACTTTTTCTTTGTTCTAGGTGAGCTTCTTAACAAGCAAAGGTGTCTCTTTGTTGGTTGGCTCTTTTTTTTGTTCTTTTTTAAATTTCGTTTCTTTTCTACAATTTGTGCTTCCAATTGAAAAGAAAGATACATCTTTATTTTACAATAATAAATGTGGCAATATTATCCATGTGTAACTTGTTAGAGATAGAAGTAGAGGTTGATGATGACTTTTATTTTTGTTAAAGCTTTTCCTTTATAATATGGCAATAGGATCGAACCACTTCATGCATTCTGTAAATTGAAATTATATGTTTTAAATACTTTGTTATGCATAAGTAACTTTTTTTTTTTTTTTTACTTTTTTTGTGTATTTATCATTTTTACCAGAAGTTTTAGTGTTTTTGCATCATTGGGGAGAGTGCTTTTCTGTGGATTTTGCCTTTGTCTAATTTCTTATATAGGAACCTTTGTTCTGAATATTGTGGATGGACTAGGGAATGCTAGTTGGGGAAATGAAGATCAATTTACAGTTATATCTTAAATTGAGGGAGTAATTGAAGGATACCCCTTTTTTTTCTGTTAAGGTCTATTTTGTTCTGTCTTCATTTGTGGCTTTTTATTTCCCTAGATATTGGCAATTTTTTGGTGACATATCTGTACATCTTTTGAGGGAGAAAGGGGATGGAGGATGAGAGGAGGAGAGCAGGGATTGGGTATAGTAGTAAATGTATCATCAATCTTGTAATGCACAAAGTAATGTTCCTGGGTTACATCCAGCCATCTGGATGAACCGAAACTTAAAAAGAAAAATCATGTTCGTAGACTTTACTACAAGTTTTGCTTAACCAACATTATTTTTGATATGAGATCTCTTTTTCTGGCTTTTGGCTTTTTTAGCCTCTAACCATAAATCAGATCTAAGAATTATCCCCTTCACATGTTTGAAAAAGACTCTTTTTTTCAAATCTGTACCACGTAAACATTATACTTATCCTCACTGGATAAATACTATCCCTAAGCCTAGATGCACTTCATACCCCTACAAAGACTAATTCAAACCTTAATCAGCCTTGAAACAAGTTTTCTTCATTGCTGTCTTAAATCATCAGGTTGCAGCATGACTAATTAAGGCTGCACTTGCAGCCTGATGAAGCAACTATGCTTAAAGAACATCAGTTACTTCATATGTAAGATAGGATGCATCATGCTATTAAGAAATTTAAGTTTATGCCATAGGCGCAATGAAACCTCTTATGATAATTAAAAACTATTGATGCTGATATATCATTCTGTTGTACTTTGGTATGGTATATCCTATATTTCTCTTTCTTTTTTTTTTTAAATTTTTTTATTTTGTTAAAGATAAATCATAAATGAAGAATTGATGGAAAAGAGATTTCAATAGCAGCCAAAGATCTCTCTTAGACTGTTATATAGCTAATTTGTGGAAAGATAAGAGAAAATAGGAAAACTGTTATTTCATTGTATACTTCATAATTTCTTTTGGCTCAAAATTATTGTTTGTTTTTAATCTTTACCAAATATAGGGCAGGTGGTATAATTCTGAGATTCATATAATATTTTCATTTTCTGTTCAATGATGCACCTCAGTTGAAATACCTATCTCATAATTTTTCTCTACTCTTCTTCTATTTCAACTCAAATGTGTTGTGATATGCCGTAGAAGAACTTTCTGCTTGAGTTCCAGTTCATTCATGCAGGAAAAGAAAAAAAAATATATATATAGTAGTGATAGGTCAAGCCTTTTCTTGATTCTGAAATTTTGGTGGTTTTTACTGTTAGTGATGAATAAAATTTATTAACAAATGACATTGTATATGGTTCCTAGTTTAGACTTTAGACACACTTTTGAGAGGACACTAAGCAATAGCAAATGTGAGATTTGAGTATAATATTTCTATGGAGATATTATTATTATGTTGAACCATCTCGCCTCTTATCAGATGCAGTTTATGTATTTGTATGTTGACATTGTATTTTGTTGTTAGCTTGGACAAACTTTTAAGAGGAACTTAGCACTAGCAACTCTGACATTTGAGAGCAATATTTCTACGTAGATATTGTTCTTATGTCAAAATGTCACTGTGGTAAATTAATCTCAGCTTATATTATTTGCATAATGAGTTTAGTTTTTTATTCAGTTTTCTTTGTTTTGACACGTTGTCTTTCCCTTTACAAGCGAAAAGCATCTTATGCAACATGCCCAAAATATAATCACTCAAACTATATTAATTTCTTGACTTCATAACATATTTATGCATTTATCTTGTCGGCTCTTTACACACAAATGATGAGTTTTATTAACTTTTAGATATGTAAAAGTTCTTTTTCCATCCAGATTAACATGACGCATGATGACATATCTAGAATACAAGTTGAGTTGGTTCCAATGATTGAAGAAATTATTTCTGAGTGGCTTATCATTCTCTTCTTTTGCACGACACCATCAGAATCACTTGCAATTGAAGATTTTAGTTCTCAACTTTCATTGCTACAGATTGGTAAGTTTCTTATGGTTTTGGGTTGAGTTGCTGTAGCTAATCTGAAATGATCTCTATAAAACAGCATAATATGTTATTTTCTAAGAGAGGAAACTGTTATTACTTGCTAATTGACATGATTGGTGCCTTATTTCAATGTTTCAGATAACAAAATCAATAAAAGATCATGGAGGGAGAAACTTGGGAAATGTGATTTCACATTAGCCTCTTTACTTATACTAAATAATCAAAGTTCCTCTGGATATGAGAGACATCTTTCTTTGGGATGTCTCCTTAATCCACACGATGTTATTACTTCAGTGCAGAAGTTTACTGGCTGGATTGTTTGGGGAAATACTGGGGAAGTTTCTTCTTCCTTCTTGAAGCGCTCAATTGAAATAGCAATTGTCCTTCTTAGGCACGGTCAATATAATGCTGTTGAGGTTTGCCATTCATTTCTTTCAATGATGACTTTTCACATTAAAAAAAATATAGTATCTGAGAGTTTATCTGAAATTCATTTACCCTGTCTTTTTTTTTGGCCATATTTTTACAATGTCATAGTACCTGCTTACTACTGTTGAGGCCAATGCAAAAAGAGAACGGATATTCGGAAGCTTTCAAGATACTAGTGGTGATTGGTGCTTGCTTCAACATCTTCTTGGATGCTGTCTTGTTGCTCAAACCCAGCGTGGGTTACATGGAATCCTGAAAGGGAGGAAAGTCTGTGAAGCTGTTAGCTGTTTCTTCAGGTAATTAATTGTTCAGCTACATCCTAATCCTCCATTTTTTTCTTGCTACTTCATCATATTGATTTTGAACCTATTTCTTTCCTCTTAATGCTGTTTCTTTTTTAACCCTCCTATACTTTTATTTAAAGTATGTAAATATATGTGTAAATATATATAAATAAATGGTAATTTCTAAAATATGAAATCTGAAGTATAAATAATCGAAATTCTATAATATTAGCTTATAAGTAATTTAATATTCTAAGAATTGAAAATTGTAATAACTATAGCAACTCAATATAAACAATAACATCCTTATCAAAGGATGATGATAAGTTAAACTTTTTATTTACTATTATATTAGAAGTAAATTTCTCTTATGAAAGTAATGCAATGTTATTAAAGTCTTTTCTTTATCTCTAACATAAATCTATTATCTAAAGTATATTTAATCTCATCTACAAATGCCTTAGTAGCATGCCATCTGCCACGTTTTTTTTTTTTTTTTTCAAGTTTGGTTGGGTTGGGTCAAAATACATATGTATCCTATCATATTTATTGGTCTTTAGGCTAATAAATTTGGGTCAAAGCCCAACTGATAGTTAAATGAAATAATTATTGAATATTCAATAGTTTGGGTTGGTTTTGAGTATTTAATAGTGGTATTGTATTGGCTTGTCCTTGTTCATTATCATTCTGCTCTTTCATTTATGCCCCAACTGAATTCTCACTGCTTTGTTCCATGCAGAGCTGCATCAGGGGAAGGAGCTTCCCAGGCCTTGCAGAGTTTATCTGATGAAGCAGGGTTGCCATATCTTGGTTTTAGTGAGTTTATCCAAAGAATGTTGTTGTTTCTTAGGAAAACAAGATAACTTAATTTCTTGAGCAAATAGATGATTTTAATTTTTCTGGTCCAGATGGTCATGTATCTGCTGCCTGGAAGCTTCATTACTATCAATGGGCAATGCAGTTATTTGAGCAATATAACATTAGCGAAGGTGCTTGCCAATTTGCTCTTGCTGCACTGGAGCAAGTTGATGGTCTTAACCTTAGAGGTGATGGCTATGAGAGAGATCCATCTAATGAATCTGCCACTACCATTAAAGGACGTCTTTGGGCAAATATTTTCAAGTTTACTTTAGATCTTAATCTTCTGAATGATGCGTACTGTGCGATAATTTCAAATCCAGATGAAGAGAGCAAGTACATATGCTTAAGGCGGTTTATAATCGTTCTTTATGAACATGGAGCAATAAAGGTTCTCTTACATATCTCACTTTTTGTTTGCTCCAATTATTCTGTATCTCAGAGTTCAGTGTCATGCATATTTTGTCATTTCATTTATTTCATCATCAAATAAAGCATTATGGTTGGTGGCTAGTTTCAATGCCTTTGACAGCATCCTAAGAACACAAATCCTGAAAGAATTAAGAAAAGAATGATTTGATATTTCTTTTTGTTCCAAAATAATGGCCATGAATTGAATAAAAACCAGGAAAGGTTTCATGATAATTATCAGCCTTAAAAGGATGTAAATTCTTTTTAGGGAATTGCAACTTTCTCCCATGCTGTTTCCTTTATTATACCTTTTTTGCTTGTCTGTGTCATATATTGTTGTCTTCATTTACCATACTGTTTTTGCAGTGTTTGATTAATTATTCATGAGAGGCCAATTTATGTTGCGTGCCTGTGGATAACAAATCATTTTACATGTTACTTAATAGGAACTTGTTTCTCCTTTTTCTCATTTCAGATTCTCTGTAATGGTCAATTGCCCTTCATTGGTTTAGCTGATAAGATTGAGCGAGAACTTGCATGGAAGGTATGTAATACT
The DNA here is from genome assembly GCF_047325235.1 of Durio zibethinus. Classification (NCBI taxonomy): domain Eukaryota; kingdom Viridiplantae; phylum Streptophyta; class Magnoliopsida; order Malvales; family Malvaceae; genus Durio; species Durio zibethinus. The sequence goes on from NC_143187.1 coordinate 16,827,772, forward strand.
TGCTAGGAGATTTGAACTTTATTGGATGCTATTTTTGATTTTTTTTTCTTTTCACACTAATATCTTAGGGCTCCTTTTGCACTGTAATTTGTAGGCGGAGCGTACAGATATCTTGGCAAAGCCAAATCCATACAAATTGCTTTATGCGTTTGAAATGCACCGACATAATTGGCGAAGGGCAGCCAGTTACATATATCTATATTCTGCTCGTTTAAGAACTGATTCAGTTCTGAAAGATCAGCAGCACATGTCAATTACACTGCAGGAGAGGCTGAATGCACTCTCTGCTGCTGTCAATGCCCTGCATCTTGTCCATCCTGCTTATGCTTGGATTGATCCCCTACCTGAAGGACATCCTCTTCAGAATGAGCATTATCCACGTAAAAAGGCTAAAAAGACAGTGAAAGAACAGTGTAATTATCGCATCAACAAGAGCTTCATTATTCTGTGATATTCTCATTTTTGTTATCATCATAAGTAGCATGTTTTTTTTTTGCTTTCTTTTTTTATCTCTTTTCTTTTTCCTTTTGTCTAGGCCTGTCCATGGGCCGGGCTGGACCAGGCCAGATTGCCCTTTGGAAATCCTTGCACTAGGCCAGGCCTGTCAAGCCCTAAATAGCATGTTTTTAATCTTATCATTATAGGAATAACTACCAATTTGACGTTTTGGTTCTGTCTATGTGTTCAAAATTCTCTAATCAGTTTCAAATTGTGCATGACCTTGTTTAATATCTTCCTCTTTCTGCTGCAGCTGGTAATGGCGTACAAGCTCAGAGGTTGCAATTTTGCATTGATATTGAGAAACTTGAATATGAGTTTGTGCTAACATCAGCAGAATATCTGCTTTCACTGGCAAATGTCAAGTGGACATATTCTGGTAGTTTTTTCTTTTACCCCTTCCTTTTTCTGATATTACTTTATTTCTTAATGCTTGTAAGGTTTAATTATCATTTTATAGTTGCTGTCAACCATGGTCATCCTCATTTTTCTAAGGCTGGACCAACCCTTTAAATAAGCATGACATCGTTTAGGCGGAGTTAAAGGTGTAGTAAGAAATGAATTTAGTTATGACAAGGTGAGAACGTGTTGTTGTGAGGGATCAAGTAAAATAAAATATATGCAAGAAAAGTTTAAAAGTGGATAAAAAAAACAAATATGTACAAGTAATAGTGCAGCATTTCATTTTTATGCTACATCACATGGATTTGCTGTTTTAGGGTGCCTTACCTGTGTTAGTGAACATGAGACAGTTGGGGTAGGGGGGAAGGGAGATTGTTTTAGGCCTTGGACTTGGCTTTTTCGTGCCAGGGTGATTCAAATGCTAGATATAAGGAGAGAAGTGAAGATAGGATAGAACAGAGGGAGATGTTTTGATTAATGTCGATTGTTGCACCATGGCAGCAATGACACTCCATTGTTAATGAGTTGCTTTGTCGGAAATCCACCCTGTTTGCCAAAAGCAATCGGAAATCTTAGATTGTCAAATTTTCATCAAATGGTAACTGGAAAGTTAAAGAGAAGAGAGGTAAGTCTCATATCTGGCAAGTGGGAGGGAGTTAATGCAGTGTGACATGTTGAAGGAGAGAGAATTGATTTTATGGCACATTTATATGCCAGTTTCTAAATTCTTCTTCCATTATGTTCATTTTTCCCTTCAAAATTGGGCTTAGAAAAGGATTCTCTCTTAGACATATCAATTATCTTGCATGCTGGTGATTATACACATTCCACCTTCAGGTTCTGGGCTTGGGCATATTAAGATAGTCACTTAAAATTAATTTAAGTCGAAAATGAGTTTGTTTGAGAGGAAAATTCCAAAAGGAAATCCTTGTTCATACAATATATCTTTTTTTAGATGTTTTATGAAATTATGAGAAGACACAGAATAGAGAACCAATATCCTACTTTTAGACTCTCATATGTGGCACTGTTGGTTTAAAATTTTGAATAAAATGTAAGTACATCCCTACTTGAGTTTGGACAATGTGGGGTTACTGGTTTTTAGCTAGTAAAGCTTTCAAAACTTGTATACGTGCCCTTGGCCTTAGTCTAAATTTGAACTTTTTGCATGAATAATAGAAGGCTTATGCAACATTGAACTTTATTATATTTTATTTGTCTTGTGAATGCCACTGCTGGTTAACCTTTCAAAAAGTTGAGTCTTGATTGGAGTTTGTGCAACGATATTATAGGTAGGTGGGACTTTTCTGAGGTTCAAGGTGGAATGGAGTTCATTTCTATCATGATGTTTGGTGTTGAGATACTGCTCTAAAATGCATATAGGAATTAGAGTATCTTAGTGCCAATAATAAGAATGCAAGAAAGGTGAATCACTTGATTTGGTCCTATGTTTTAAAAGCAATTAGATGAAGAATGCAAAGAAGCTAATTGAAGGATTAGCTTATTTAAGATTTTATTTTGCTACTTTGTTGATTTATGGGGTTTAATTATAATATTTTATGGATCTGGGGTTTATATCTGATATTTACATTTATATTAGGGTTTGTTTTCAAGTGTCATTTTTTTTTCTAGTTTTTGGAGTCTAAGTATTTTCTTTAAAGTCCTAGTGGGAATAGCAGTTCTTTAGGATTAGGGTTGCTGGTAGTAGCATAGATAAATATCAATGTACTCTTTCTTTTGGAGACATATTATGACAAGAGATTCAGCATTCTTGCTATTGTTATTGTGTGATGCAGTCAACCTTATAGGTTTTCTTTCTTCTGGGTTATATGATGCAATCAAACAACCCTAATTGTGAAGCTAAGGAATCTTTCGTTTTCCTTATTTAGTTTTCCCTATTTTGTTAAGTATTTCAGATTATTATTATAATTATTATTATTACCATAAACGCTTGCCTTCCAAGCTGTCCTAGCTCACGATTCCATATAACAGTTCAAGCTGATGCAACCAAAATGCTAATGAGGCTTTAATTTTTTTTTTTAGTGAGAGTCCTATTTAGGGTACACTTCCTGAATAAGGCATATGCAAAGCAGTGCTATTTTATACTATTGATGCTATCTTTGTTTCAGTGTGCATAATGGGTTCTCAGAAAGTTATTCTTCCAAGTTCAGAATTCTCATGGGCTACATTGCTTCAGTAAATTATACTTCCTAGTTGGAAGTTCTCATGGGCTGCATTGCTTTTTTCTTTAATTTTTTTTATACTTTTAGCTGTTAATAGTTTTACCTTTTTTAAAGTCATTTATCCTTCTTTTTCTTTTTTCCACCATGTTTAGATTGAAGTGAGTAAAGGAAAGGGTACATGCTTCCCTTGTTTAAAATGAATAAGGGAAAGGAAAGGGAGGGATTCATCAAAATCGATTGTTTGGTTATGAAGTGGAAAAGAAAGGAAAGAAAGGATAATGAAATATTTTTCCAATTATACCCTTAGTAAAATAAATATGTAAACAATAGATATATTCTATTTAGAAGTGTATCGTACAATGTGTAGTTTTTATATATTAAAGAAACCTAATATATTTTTTATTTCAAAATTAAAAACTAAAGGTAACATCTAGTTTTGTTCTCAATATTTTGACTAATAAATAAATATACGTATTTTATTAAGATATAAGAGAAAAATGTTTATAACTTGTCCCCTTGACTACACTTGTCCTACCATATCCTCACATCACCTCCCTTTCCTTTTCCCACAACATCAACCCAGCAAAACCATTTTCATTTTTTGCCTCCACTTTTTATAATCATCACTTATACATGACCTTGAAGCTTCTGTACCTTTTTCCTTTTTTTATATGGAGAACCCCCCCTCTTATGAACCATGTGATGGCCCATGTAATTTTGATTTAATTGTAGTTTGTGGTTGTTATGTTGTAAGTTTGAATGAAGAACACAATATTAACTTTAGACAAAAAGTTAAAAGTCTGTCTCCATGTAAAGCAAGAATAAAAATCCCTTAAATAAATTTGCATGCATAGTAAGATGAAAAATGAATAACAAAAGGGCAAAAGGAGAGCCATTGTTGTGTTGCTAGACCGGTTAGCTGGAGATAACATAAAGCCGAAGCTAAGTCTGCAAATTGGAGAGTTAAGCTTTTACATGGGGTTGTCATGGAATTATCTGAATTCAATGAGGTTATTATGGACTATTCAGTGTATAGATTTTTTCCTTTCCTCTCCTTTCCCCCCATTTTGGGGGAATTCGGATGAATGGGAAACGGTGGGATATTGAGTACATCTCCATTTCCCTCCTTTTATTTCATTGGTTAGCCAAACAAGGGAAAGGATTCCCTCTTTCCTTCCTTCCCTTTCCATTCCTTTCCCTCCCTTCAATCTAGACATACTGTTAATGGTAGCTTTTTTTTCCCTGGAATATTGATTTGTTGTAATATAATTCATATGACACTTTTGTTCTGACAATGTGATGGAGAGTGAGTGCGAAAAAGAAACTTTCATTTTGAGTCTCCTATTATTTAATTTAATATTGTATTAGATTGAAAAATAGGAACTTCTCTCTTTTTCTGATATAGAAAAGTAAATAGAAAAATATTCGAAGTGGATTTCTCGACCCGTGAAATGAAAAAATATACTCTGGAGTTTTTTTTTGTTTTATATTCATCTGAAGGAAATATGAGAAAGAAAACAATAAAATAAATATGGTAGCTTTTTTTTCCCTGGAATATTGATTTGTTGTAATATAATTATCTTGAATATATTTAGTACTTTCTAAAATAAAATTGACTCTTTTAAAACTTATGCCTTAGTACTTTAAGGCTTACGCCACATCTTACCGGTGGTGACATGCTTCACCTTATGCCTTTTGCTTTTTAAAGGTCTGACAAAAATACTCTAATTGGCACTTTGTATGTTTAGTTGTTTCTGTCATGTATCTGTTGTATTCTGTTAAGGTGTGTGGGTTGAGTAATTATTAAATGTCTTGATGGTTGACCAGTATGTAAGGCTTTCATCTGTGTTTTTCATGCTATTCTGAGAGTTTCTCTGGTTGTGGAATTGTTTTATGTATTTGGGAGAGTATTTGAAAGATGAAAGAGCCACAAAAGCCACTTTGGTTGTTTGGACGCTAGCACTGAATTCAACTTTTTGTATAATCATTTTAAGGCAAAGCAAATTATTGCTGCTCTAAGAACGGTGGCAGTAGTGGTCAATATTTAAAATTCATAGTCCCCTATAGCTTGGAAGTTTCTACTCTTTTCTGCATTGAAATTGGCTTGGATGATTCTGGGTACATTGTATAATGGTTGCTTTGCTACATGCCTGGAAAGGCACTTTTGAAGAAAAGAAACTCTTGGAAGATTTAGCTTAGTACCATTATATTTGTCATGCGGTATTTATAGAGAACAACCTGGTGAGGTATGAAGGGTTAGGGCTTGTATTTCTGTTATTGAGATCTTTATTTAATTTGAGACATTAATTATCTTGTCTCTTTCTATTTGGATTTTGAGTTAGTTTTGTTTTCTCAATTTTTGTTTGATTTTAGGTGTATGCTCTTGTATACTACTGGTACTAGGCTTTTGATATTAATAAATGGTTTTATTAAAAAAAAGTGAAAAAAGAATGCTCCAAATAAATGTTTTTGTTGTTGAAGTGGAACTTTACTTTAACCAGTTTTAATAGTCTCTTCTTTTTGGATGATTTATTTTATTTTCAATTGCTTTCCAGGGATTGAAAAAGCTTCATCAGAACTGGTTGAGCTTCTGGTCCAAACAAATTTATATGACATGGCCTTCAGTGTTCTTTTAAAATTCTGGAAGGATTCAGAATTGAAGAGGTGGAACTTTTTACCTTTCTGCTGCTTCATTAAATTTCCTTATGATTATATATGCTTTTGGTATTTCTGTTAGTCTTACTTGGTAGTCCTTTTTGGTCAGGGAATTGGAAAAGATCTTCTCCGCTATGTCATTAAAGTGCTGCCCTAATACAGTTAGCTCATCTTGGACTGGGTAAGATCAGTTGTCCTTCAGAGTTAATTTGTTTCACTTTCTGCCTCGGTTAATTTGCCTGTGAAGCAATTAAATTTCTTTACATAATGGGGCTTTTGCTTTTTGGATTGATTTCAGAGCACACAATCTATTATTGACATCATCCAAGGATGAAGTGGTTGTTCAAGGTTCACCTGATATGGAGCCCATCAATCAACAAACTACAATGAATTGTCACTGGGAAACTCTTGAGCATTATCTTGTTCGTATCTTCTGCATGCTTCAATTTTGTTATCTTGTCTAGTTCTGAAATTTCTTTAGGCTTGTTTTATTTGTTTCATTTGCTACAAGCTTTTTGCTAATTTCTTTGCGTACTAAAATATTGCTACAAGGGGAATGCAAATAGTAAAAACCAAAGCCATAAATCCATAATTGCTTCAAATTAAAAAATGATTAAAATGCAAACCCAATTCTAACATAATTATTCTATATACAAGTAAAATCATGCATTTTGTTTAAAACAAATACAGTTTTAATTTTTAATTATTCAAAAATATTATTTGTTTTTTATTGCGATATGACTTTTTGCTTCCAGAAGCAAAAAGCAATTAGTGATAGAAAACCACGTAATGGTACCTAATTCTAATTAAAGATAATGTGAAAGAAAGAAAAAATGGCATCGAGATTTCACATTGAGGACCTAACATCAGACATTATGGATTAACCCAGAATGAAGTTGATGCTAAAAGCAGTGCAGGTTTCTCATATAATAGTTTTTCAAAGTTTTCTTCTTCTTCTCTGATGGGATTTCAATCAGAAGTGAGAAAATTCATACTGTTAAAAAAAAAAAAAAAACTCTAGAAGAGACCTTTGAGATTAGTTACCTTGGCTCTTTCTCTTTCTAGCATTTGGGGTTGCTAGGGATTGAACGTTGGTCACTGGAACTATGAGTCCAAGGCTCTACTAATAGTCCACATGACTGTTGGCACCTTGGTCCTTTCTTGTTTAGCTAAAACAAAATGTAACTGCATTTTGTGAGTAGCTTTTATTTATTAGCCAGAATAGTGTTCCTTATTATAATCTAGTTAGAAAGTTTATTAAAAATAGTGCTTAATGTTCTTTTCTGGGTGTAAGTTGACACATGAACATGGAAGTTTGTTCATTCAAAATTGTTGGTTAAATTATGATTTCTTTGAATTGGTGGACAATAAACTTGTGGTTCAATGTGAGTCGAGTTCTTAATATGTTGATGCTGTTTTATTGTTGTATGAGAAAGGAAATACGCAAAACTTCCATGACTTATCTTGTGTCAACTTGCATGCTTATTGGTGAATTTTGTTTATTGGAGAGTTATGTTACTAAACAAATTATGTATATAGTAAATTGAGAATAGAAAATGTAAAATTGAAAGGTCTAGGTGTTATTTTGCATGGAAGTCTTATTTTGAGTGTTTGCTGAGTTAACTGTTTAGAATATGTCCTGAATTTCTGAATCGAAGAGGAAGCAAATAGGACTGCAGGCAATCGAGATTTTAGATTTGAACCAACTGCTACAGCATCATGACCATATCTGTATTCATCAGACGAACTTATGACTAGCAATATATGTTTGTGCACCTGATTGCCACTGGTAGATTTTGCTGCAGCTTTTTCTTTCTCGGATTTAAATTCCTTTGTAACTGAATCTGTGATAAGGTTTTAAAATTGTGAAGTAAAAATTGCTTGTGTCAGGTTTTCTGAGCTCACCATTGAAAGAAAAAAGAAGAAAATGAAAGCAACCTTAAAAACTTATACTTGTCACCCTTTTCATTTTCCCTTTCTTTTTTCTTTTTCTTATTTATTTTCTTTTGTCCATCTAACTCATCATTGGATCTTTGTGCATTGCAGGAAAAATACAAATATTTTCATGCTAGATTACCATTAATAGTTGCTGAAACACTTCTTCGTACTGATCCTCACATTGAATTGCCTTTATGGCTGGTTAAAATGTTCAAGGTAATAGTTCTACCCACAATATAAAATCTTGGATTGATTTGCTCTCTTGATACAAGAAGCTGGGAACAGCTTAATTTGCACATTACAAGTTTTGTATAGTGGCCTCTACTTTGATCTCTGACTCAATCTTTCGTCTATTTTCTTTTCAAAAACGATAATTTTTAAATGTGAGATACTAACTGGCTAAAAAAAAAAAGATGTGAGATACTATGATAGTTTGGGTGAGAACCCAACACATGGCCTTAATGGCTTAGAAAGGGTCTATTAAGATAACACAATGTGGAAAAACTAAAAAATAAATCAGTATGGAAACTGAATGTATGTTGAAAAACTGCTTATAGAGAATTATAAAAGAATCTTAGGTTTATATACAACTAACTAGGTGTTAAACCAGGAAACTAAATCTTCCTAAAAAACTAATCCTATAATTGAGGGATTGTCTATCCTAATTTTAGGGATACAAATACTTAATTCTAGAGATACAAATATAAATATACAGATTACAAGATTACAACTAACTGTAAATAAATGTTTTCCCACACTCCCCCTCAAGCTGGTGAATAGGTGTTTTCTATTCCCAGCTTGAAAATAATTTTTTGAAATGTTGCACTACTAAGACCTTTAGTCAACATATCTGCAAGTTGACCTTTGGTTGATACATAAGGTGTACAAATCAACCCACTGTCTAGTTTCTCCTTTATGAAATCCCGGTCTACTTCAATGTGTTTTGTTCTATCATGTTGCACAGGATTGTGTGCAATGCTTATTGCAGACTTGTTATCATAGTAGAGTCTCATTGGTCCATCACACTTGATCTTCAAGTCTTCTAGGATAATCTTTAACCATAGTAGTTCACAAATTCCTTGAGCCATTGCTCTGAACTCTGCTTCAGTACTTGATCTTGCCACCAGATTCTGCTTTTTACTCCTCCAAGTCACAAGATTACCACCTAAGAAAGTGCAGTAGCCTGAGGTGAATCTTCTATCAGTTACTGAACCTACATAATCAGCATCTGTATATGCTTCTAGAACTAACCTCGAATTTCTTTTGAATAAGATACCTCTCTCAGGATTGGCTTTCAAATAGTGCAATATACAGTAGACAACTTGTAGGTGCACTTCTTTAGGACTATGCATAAATTGAATTACCACACTCACAGCATATACTATATCAGATCTAGTATGTGAGAGATAAATGAGTCTTCCAACTAATCTTTGGTACATATCTCTATTTACAGTAGCATCTTCATTAGCTTCTCCAATTTTATGAGTAGGATCTATAGGGGTATTTGCAGGTTTACATGCGAGCTTCCCAGTTTCCTTCAAAAGATCCATCACATATTTCTGTTGTGAGATAAAAATACCATGCCGTGAGTGAGCTACTTCAATTCCTAGGAAGTACTTCAATCTCCCTAGCTCTTTTATCTCAAATTCTCTAGCCAAAAACTGTTTTAGAGATTCTCTCTCTTTTTCATCATCTCCAGTTACAATTATATCATTAACATACACTAATAGAATTGTGACTCTCCCTGAATCAGAGTGCTTGATAAACAATGTGTGATCTCTTTGACTCTGTTTATATCCCATTGCTAGCATCATTTTGGCAAATCTCCCGAACCAAGCTCTAGGGGACTGTTTAAGGCCATATAAAGCTTTTTTCAGCCTGCATACTTTGTTTGCTTCTAGATGACCTCCAAATCCCGGTGGAACCTTCATATATATTTCTTTTTCCAAATCACCATGTAGAAAAGCATTCTTTACATCAAATTGTTGAAGCTGCCAATTGTAATTTGCAGCCAATGATAACAAAATTCTAACTGTATTCATCTTGGCAACTGGAGCAAAGGTTTCCTGGTAATCCACTCCATAGGTTTGAGTGTAGCCCTTAGCCACTAACCTGGCTTTATACATTTCAATAGTACCATCTGCCTTGTATTTTACAGTGAAAACCCATTTACACCCCACTGGATTTTTTCCTTTAGGCAACTCTACCAGTTCCCATGTCTGATTTTTCTCTAAGGCCTCCATTTTTATTTTCATGGCTTGCCTCCATTTCTCACTAGATAATGCCTTGGATAATGTAGTTGGAACATAAATAGTGTTTAGGCTCACAAGAAAATTTTTGTGGGATGGTGAGAATTTTTCAAATGACACAAAAGTAGAGATTGGGTATAGTGGATGCTTGGTACATTCTCTGGTTCCTTTCCTAATGGCAATAGGCAGATCATAATCACTAGTTATAGTTTTAGGCGATTCATGCTCATTTTGAGAAATAGAGTCAAAAACTGTAGTTACCTCATTTCCAGAGTTAGGATCAGTTTCTTCGATTGGCATTGGTTCAGGATCTGGAACTTTCTTTCTTGAATACACCTGTAATTCCTTCATAGAATCAAGAACAATATTATCCTTTGTCACATCTTCCGTATTTGGAATGGGTTCAGACTCAAATTCAGTGTTTGACTTAGGCTCAGCAGAAACAGGTTTCAACTCAGAAGAATTAATGGGTGTAAATGTTGAAGAAGGGGGCAAATCAAGAAAAAATAAGTCTTTATCCTTATCTTCCATGAATGAAGTCTCCCCATGAAGATAAGGTTGAGTAAAAAATGGTTTATTTTCTTCAAAAGTGACATTTGCAGACACAGAGAATTTTTTGGTAGGAGGATGATAGCACTTATATCCTTTTTGAGTTGAAGAATACCCCACAAAAATACACTTAATTGCTCTTGGATCCAACTTTCCCCTGTTATGACTGTGAACATGAACAAATGATGTACAACCAAATATCCTAGGTGTGAGATTGTTTGTGGTATTGAGGTTGGGATAAAATTGTGAGAGTAGTTCCATAAGGGTTTTAAATCCCAAAACCCTTGAAGGTAACCTATTTATAATATGTGTGGCAGTGAGAACAACTTCTCCCCAGTAAAATTTAGATACATTTGCTTGAAAAAGAAAGGCTTGGGTTGTGGCTAGTAAATGGCTGTTTTTCCTCTCTGCCACTCTATTATGCTGTTGAGTATTAACACAAGATGACTCATGGATAATCTCCTCTTTTTGGAAATAGGTAGATAGACTTTGGTTGAAGTAGTCTCTTGCATTATCAGACCCAAATCTCTTTATTCTCACTCCAAATTGATTTTGGATCATGTTTTGGAAGCTTAAAAACACACTATTCACATCTGATTTGGATTTAAGTAAAAAAACCCAAGAGACTCTGATACAATCATCTATGAATGAAACAAACCATCTCGCACCAAAAATATTAGGAATTGTAGAGGGACCCCAAATGTCACTATGAATCAAGTAAAAGGGAGTAGAACTTTTGTTACTAATTGGAAAAGACACACGTCTATGCTTTGCAAGTTCGCAAACATCATAATGAAAATCTTCGACATTTAATTCTTTGAACAAAGAAGGAAACATGTTTCTCAAGGTTCCAAAAGAAGGATGTCCAAGACGAAAATGATAAAGCCAGATTTTGTCTTTATTGGACGATTTTTCAGAAAGAAATGACAAAGGTAAACTATTCTTGATACTATTTGTGTTATTTGATGTCTCTAGATAGTATATTCCATCCTTCTCTTTAGCAAGTCCAATCATCTTCCCCGAACTCTGGTCTTGAAATTCACAATAAGAGGGATAAAAAGTTACTTTGCAATTCATATCTCTGGTAAGTTTTTGTATAGATATCAGATTAGTAGACAATCCAGGAACATGAAGAACATTTTTTAGAGCAAATGAGGGATTAACTTGAACATTTCCTAATCCTGCCACTGTGGTAAGTGAACCATTTGCAACAACAATTTTCTTATTACTAGGACACAGGTTATATGTATTAAACATTTGTGAGGAATGTGTCATGTGGTCTGTGGCTTCTGAGTCAATGACCCAAGAACTTGTAATAGGCTTAGCCGAGACATTTAATCCATGAGAACCGAAAGCTTTACCTGAACTAGAAACCTTACCCAAAGAACATACCACAGTAGGCTTTTCAAGGATTTTCAATAAGTTTCTCAGCTTTTCAATCTCTTCCCTGTTGAACTCTCCTTGTTTCTGAGACATCTGTAGTACTCCAGTGATTTTTTCAGTTAATATTTCCTCAAATTGGGTGGTAGTGATATCTTTCTTTGAAAGGGTTCGGCAATGAAGGCCTAAACAGGATTCGGCAATGAAGGCCTAAAAAAGTCAGCAATGAAGGCTGAAAATTTTGCTTCCCAAAAAAAGCTTAAAGCTCTGATACCATGTGAAAAAACTAAGAAATAAATCAGTATGGAAACTGAATGCATGTTGGAAAACTGCTCATTGAGAATTATACAAGAATCTTAGGTTTATATACAACTAACTAGGGGTTAAACTAGGAAACTAAATCTTCCTAGAAAACTAATCCTATAATTGAGGGATTATCTATCCTAATTTTAGGGATACAAATACTTAATTCTAGAGATACAAATATAAATATACAGATTACAAGATTACAACCAGCTGTAAATAAGTGTTTTCCCACACACAATAATACGCAAGTAGTAAAGGGGAAGAAAAAGAAAAGGGCTGTAAGTTGATATATAATTGCTTTACATGAAAATTCATCAAGCTAGTAAATTCATTCTTGTGAAGGCCATATTTGAGCAGCAGAGTATTCTTGGAATAGTCATTCTCTATTTTTGTTCCTTGATATTGTGTAATTGGATCTGGTAAGGGAAAAACAAAAGAATAAACCAAGTGAGGTTGACAGATCACGTCTGTTGATCAACTTTATCATGCTGTAAAAAAGTTCTTGCTCACATCAGCAGCCACTGGTACCAGTTGGCTCAAAGAAAACTATCTTTAAGTGAATGTGACTGATCTGTTTACAAACTGTTATTAACCTTATCATGTCTGGATTAATATTGCTTATTGTTAAACTTTTCATGATCTTATTCTCTCGGGTTTGAGCAGGAAAGTCAGAGGGAAAGGTCTTGGGGAATGACTGGCACAGAGCCAAGTCCAGCATCCTTGTTTCGACTATATGTTGACCATGGTCGATATACAGAAGCTACAAATTTGTTTCTTGAGTATTTAGAAGCGTTTGCATCAACAGTAAGTTGCAATTTTTCAATGGTATCTTAACTTGCTTACTGCTAGTCATCTGGTTTTCTTAATGAGTATATAATGGGACTCTCCTAATGTCAGAGAACATACATGATTATTTCAATCCATGTTTCACTTAAATTGCTGACATCCCTCATTTTAGTGAAAAGTCACTGAAGTTGCAAGATGTATCTTCAGAACATTTTTCAAGACTAGATCATGACTGTCTGGTCAAGAGGGATTAGGAAGGGTGAACTTGTTGGTGTCTTTCTTTATTTGATGGGAAATAAATTAAAGGAAGAAAGCTACTTGTTAGGACTGATGTTTTATCAAGTGTTTAGTCCTACCGAGTAGGAATGGCAGAAGGCCAAATATGAGGCAAAGAACACTCTTTGCCAATCTCTCCTCTGTCCCACCCTGAACCTCTACTTAGGGGAGAAAATTCCTTCCCTTCGTGCCTTGGTGAGTACTCGGCACTCAGCAGGGATGGCAGTCCTGATTCCTTGCCCCCCCCCCCCCCCCTCTTTTTTTTCCAATAAAAATCCTGACCCAATTGAGGAGGGGAGGCTGGTTCCTTGTTGGGGTGTAGTCAATTGACAGCCCTACTAGTCAGCCATTTTCTTTGTGGCTTCTTTCCGTTCTCTAGGAAAAAAAATTGAAGTGGAAGATATTTGCATTTAGCTGCAACCATGGCAAAACTTTTATTTATTTTGAATCATGCAATTTTAGTTTTAAAAAATTTGTTTATGTTCTTTCTAGGGATAGGATCTTAAAGTTTTGCAATTTTTGCAACCTAGGGTATTCTTGTAAGTTGGTCAAGTTTGGATTATGCGAAGAGTTTCTAGGACAACCAGACTTATTTTCTTGGAGTTCAGGATAATATATATTATTAGTAGTTACTTTTTATTAGTACTTCTAATCCTTTGTTTACAAGTCTCTTAGAGTATAATTTCGAAAAAAAAATAAATGTCCCTCAGAGTACGTATTACTCTATATGTACCTATCTCATCCTTTTTAGTAGATTTTGAATTATGTAACAGTCAATTATGATGATTATTGAAGCATATTTCTTGAATATCTGTCTCTCTCATGCACACACAAGCATACAGACCTCCCAATTCTTCTCTACCAGCAGGATAAGCAGCCTACTTTTTCAACCTTATGCAACTCTTAGAAAATCCTAATTGATCATGTAGTGCAGAGTTGCACATAGGCAGGTTTCATGTAAAGCTGCACTGTTCATTCTTAACCTTCTCTGAAATGCATATTCTATCCTATTTGTAAGTGTGTTGGGTAGGTTATTGAGAGTGGACTCTGCAACGAGGCAAAACCGTAAATTTTGTACATGCGTGCTGTATGTATATATTTATGTATGGATATGTATATATAAAATAGTTCCCTATTTGGAAGTCATGAAAGTGGAATGTTGGGGCATTTGTGAAGAACCTTTAGTTCCACTTTGAGACATTTCTTCCCTCCCCTGCAAACATATTGATTTCACATGCAATATGCATATCCAAATTCTTGATTCTTTGTTTTTCCACAATTGATAGTAGCTGGTGTAAGTAGTCCTTGTATGCTTTCTTTTGTATTTGATCCTGCATTGGTTTCTATTATTATCTACATTCTGTATTCAACCTGAATTCTTCATTGTCAGTTTTGATGTCCATCAGGCCTGATTCTGTTTTATGAATATACATTAAACAAATTATATCTATGTTTTTTAATTTTTTTGGGTTAATTACAAAAAAATACCCTGTAGTTTGAGGTGGACTGAAATAGTTTAAAATTTGACACTTAATTACCTTGAGACTTGATTTATTATTTTTCCCCCAAAACTGTTATCTTTCTTGTTTTTATTCAAATTCTGTTTGCTAAAACATTTTTCTTTTGTTCTTTTTCCTTCACCCATTCAGAAATCACTTATCTCTCTTCTCTATAAATCATCCATCACTAAAGATCCAAGATTCAGCAAATGCCCGTTTTTACATCTATACCTATCTCCGAAATGGAGAAGTTTGGTTGCCATCTGCAAATTAAAGTGTAATGAAGGTGTGGTCACATGAGAGAGGAATTGAAAAAGCTTATTTTTTTTTTCTTTGGGAAGTAACAACAAATAAGATGGGGATAAGAAAATGTGTGGAAAACACTGAGATTATATAGAAAAACTTGTCTATTGAATTATACAAGCACCTTAGGTTTATATACCTCTAACTCGAGGGTAAACTAGGAAATAAATTTTCCTAAAACTGATCCTTATAATTTAGGGATTGTCTATCCTAATTTTTTGTCCTTAATTCTGGGGATACAGATTACAACATACTTAATTCTAGGGAAACAAATTACAACCAGTTGTAACTAAGTGTTTTCTCACATTCTCCTTTAAGCTGGTGAATAGGTATTTTCCATTCTTAGCTTGAAAATAAAATCTTGAAATGTTGCATTGCTGAGATCTTTAGTGAACACATATATTGGTTGATACATATGGTGTGCAAATGAACCCACTGTCTAGTTTCTCCTTTATGAAGTGTCGGTTTACTTCAATGTGTTTTGTTTTGTCATGTTGCGCAAGATTGTGTGCAATGCTTATTGCAGACTTGTTATCCCAATCGAGTTTCATTGGTCCATCCCACTTGATCTTCCGATCTTCTAAGATGATCTTTAACCGTAATAGTTCACAAATTCCTTTAACCATTGCTTTAAACTTTGCTTCAACACTTGATCTTGCCACCACATTTTTTTTTTACTCCTCCAAGTCACAAGATTACCACTTAGGAAACTGCAGTAGCTTGAGGTGGATCTTTTATCAATTACCGAACTTGCATAATCAGCATTTGTATATGCCTTTAGCACCAGCCTTGAATTTCTTTTGAGCAAAATACCTCTCCCAAGATTGGCCTTCAAATAGTATAGTACACGGTAAGTAGCCTATAGGTGCACTTCTTTAGGACTATGCATAAATTGACTTATCACACATAGCATATACTATATTAGGTCTAGTATGTGAGAGAAAAATGAGTTTTCCAACTAATCTTTGATACATCTCTCTATCTATGGCAACATCTTGATTAGCTTCTCCAATTTTATCATTAGGATCTATAAGAGTATTTGCAGGTTTACATGCGAGTTTTCTAGTTTCCTTCAAAAGATCCATCACATATTTCTATTGTGAGATAAAAATATCATATCGTGAGTGAGCTATTTCAATTCCTAGGAAGTACTTCAATCTCCTAAGCGCTTTTATCTCAAATTCTCTGGCCAAACACTGTTTTAGATAATATCTCTTTTTCATCATCTCCAATTACAATTATATTATCAATATACACTAACAAAACTGTGACTCTCCTTGAATCTGAGTGCTTGATAAACACTATGTGATCTCCTTGACTTTGCTTATATCCCATTGCTAGCATCACTTTGGCAAATCTCCCGAACCAAGCCCTAGGAGATTGTTTAAGGCCGTATAAAGCCTTTCTTAGCTTGCATACTTTGTTTGCTTCTAGATGATCTCTAAATCCCAGTGGAACCTATATATATATTTCTTCTTCCAAATCACCATGTAGAAAAGCATTCTTTACATCAAATTGTTGAAGTTGCCAATTGTAATTTGCAACCTAGGATAAAAAAATCCTAATTTTATTCATCTTGGCAACCGGAGAAAAAGTTTCCTGATAATCCACTCCATAAGTTTAAGTGTAGCCCTTAGCCACCAACTTGGCCTTGTACCTTTCAATAGTACCATTCGTCTTGTATTTTACAATGAAAACTCATTTACACCCAATTGGATTTTTTCCTTCAGGCAGCTTTACTAGTTCCTATGTCTTATTTTTCTCTAAGGCCTCCATATCTATTTTCATGACCTGCCTCCATTTTTCATTTGATAATGTGTCGGATAATGTAGTTGGAATAAAAATACTGTTTAGGCTCACAAAGAAATTTTTGTGGGATGGTGAGAATTTTTCAAATGACACAAAATTAGAGATTGGGTAGAGTGCATGCTTAGTACATTCTTTGGTTCTTTTTCTAATGGTAATAGGTAGATTATAATAACTAGTTTTAGTTTTAGGAGATTCATGCTCATTTTGAGAAATAGAGTTAGAGATTGCAATTACCTCATTCCTAGAGTTAGGATCAGGTTCTTGGACTTGCACTGGTTTGGAAGCTAGAACTTTCCTTCTTAAGTACACTTGTAATTCCTTTATAGAATCAAGAATAGTATTATCCTTAGTCACAATATGTGTTTGGAATGGATTTAGACTCAGATTTAGTGTTTGACTTGGACTCAAAAGAAATAGGTTTAGACTCAGAAGAATTAATGGGTGAAAACGTTGAGGAGCATAAGTCAAGCAAAAAAAAGTCTTTGTCCTTATCTTCCATGAATGAAGTCTACCTCTGAAGATAAGGTTAAGTAAAAATGATTTACTTTATTAAAAAATGACATTTGTAGATGCAAAATTTTTTGGTAGGATGATGATAGCATTCATACCCTTTTTTAGTTGATGAATACCCCACAAAAGTACACTTAATTGCTTTTGGATCCAACTTCCCCTTATTATAATTGTGCACATGAATAAATTATGTACAATTAATTCAAGTTGGGATAGAATTGTGAGAGTAGTTCCATAGGAGTTTTAAATCCCAAAACCCTTGAAGGTAATCTATTTATAATATGTGTGGCAATGAGAACAATTTTCCTCTGGTAGGATTTGGGTATGTTGACTTGAAAAAGTAAGGGTCGGGTTGTGCCTAGTAAATGATTGTTTTTCCTCTTTGCCACTTCATTTTGTTGTGGAGTAGTAACACTAGATAACTCATGGATAATCTCATATTTTTGGAAATAGGTAGATAAACTCTGGTTGAAATAGTCTCTTGCATTATCAGACCTAAATTTTTTTATTTTCACTCCAAATTAATTTTGGATCATGTTTTGGAAGCTTAAAAACACATTATTCACATTTGATTTGGATTTAAGTAAAAAATAAAAGACCCTAGTTCAATCATTTATGAATGAAACAAACCACCTTTCATCAGAAATATTAGGAATTGTAGAGGAACCCCAAATGTCATCATCAATCAAGTAAAAAGGAGTAGAATTTCTTTTAGTGCTAGTTGGAAAAGACAACTATGCTTTTCAAGTTTATAAACATCACAATGTAAATTTTTGTCATTTAATCCTTTGAACAAAGGACATGTGTTTTTCAAAGTTCCAAAAGAAGATTGTGCAAGACAAATAATAAAGCCAGATTTCGTCTTTATTGGGAGATTTTTCAGAAGGAAATGATCAAGGGAGACTATTCTTGATATTACTTGTGTGGTTTGATGTCTCAAGATAGTATAGTCCAACCTTCTCCTTAGCAAGTTTAATCTTTTTTTCTAAACCCTGGTTTTGAAATTCACAATAAGAGGGATAAAAAATCACATTGCAAATCATGTCTGTAGTAAGCTTTTGTATAGATATCAGATTAGTTGACAATTGAAGAACGTAAGGAACATTTTTAAGAACAAATGAGGGATTAATTTGTACATCTCCTAGTCCTACCATTGTAGTAAGTGAACCATCTACAGCAATAGTCTTCTTATTACCCGGACAGAGGGTATATGTACTAAACTTATGTGTGGAATGTCTCATGTGGTCTTTGGCTCTAGAGTCAATGACTCAAAAACTTGTTATAGACTTATCCAAGACATTTAATCGATGAGAACTAGAGACTTTAGCTACATTAGAGACCTTACCTGAGTGTGCCAAGGAACATACATTAGTGGGCTTTTCAAGGCTTCCCAATAGGTTTCTTAGTTTCTCAATCTCTTCTCTATCCTCGAGACTTATCCTGATTTGACTCCATTGTAGTCTTTTGAGCTTGCCCTTGATTTCTTGGCTGTCCTCCTTTATAACCCCATTCTTTGCTTGAAGTTGAAGGTTTTCCATTTAGTTTCCAACAATGATTTCTAGTGTGCCTCAGCTTTTTGCAGTAGGTGCACCAAAGATAGTCACAACTTGAGGTTTTAGCCAAATCACCTTTCCCTTTCTCACTGACTGGTAATTGTTCCAAGCTTTGGTTATTCCTACCATTAGACAACATAGCAGGTCCTTCTACATGTAGGCTGGTAAGCAGCACTTCTCTTTTGCTCTCTTTTATGCTTAACCATGGCGATCACCTCATTTAAAGAAGGCAGATCCTCTTTTCCCAAATTTTGGACTCTGACTTGAACAAACTCAACATTAAGTCCAGCGAGAAAATCATAAACTTGATCTTTTTCAATAAACTTCTTCAAAGTTGCTGCATCTTCACTACACTTCATCTCTATGCACTGGTTGTGTTCCATTTCTTGCTAAAGATTTTTCCGAAGAATAACATACTCTGTGACTGACTTATTCCCCTGTTTGAGAGCTGCCGTCTTGATCTTTATCTCATAGACTTGAGCAACATCCATAACTTCATAGTAGGTTTGCTGTACTGACTCCCAAATGCCTTTAGTTGTGGACAAAAACATGCAAGTGTCACTGATATCTGGTGCCATAGAATTCCACAGCCATGACATAACCATGGAATCTTCTTCATCCCAAGCCTCAAATTTTGGATCAACTTTCTCTGGACCAGTACCAAGAAGATGGCTCAATTTTCCTTTCCCTTGTAGAACGGTTTGATCCAACTGAGACCAATTCAAGTAGTTCTTTCCATTCAATCTATATGCAGCTTGAATATTTTGTAGTTTTCTTGTAGTTTGACCAGTTGTCACTTCCTCAAAATAGGTAGTAGCGGCAAATTCTGCTATCTCTAACATGGTTGTCTCTCAGAACTAAACAAATTTTGATATTAAAGATTTAACTAGAGATGATTCTAGGCAATGAAGGCCAAAGAAGGAAAAATAAGATTATGAAAGATTTAACAAAATTTGGCTATGAAGGCCTAAAATAGAATTTAGCAATGGGTTGAAAAATTTTTTTTTTTCTTTCCAAGAAGAGCCTAAAGCTCTAATACCATGTGGAAAAAACTGAGAGTACGTAGAAAAACTTGTTTGTTGAATTGTACAAGCACCTTAAGTTTATATATAACTAACTAGAGGGTAAACTAGGAAATAAATCTTCCTAAAACTGATTCCTAGAGGGATCGTCTATCTTAGTTTTCTGTCCTTAATTCTAGGGATACAGATTACAACATACTTAATTCTAGGTATACATATTACAACTAGTTGTAACTAAGTGTTTTCCCTCAATGAAATTTTATGATGTGCATGTAAAAGTTGGGGATTTAAGGATTACTAGGAACTATTTGATAAAATGCCTCAAAGAAATAGATTTTATAGGATTTGATTCTTTTTATAGTTACAACACAATTGTTGAGGGAAGGGAGATGTTTTGTGCCAAGCAAATGGAGAAGTGTAACTTGAATTATGTGAATGTGATTAGTGTCCTTTCCATGATTTATAGATTTGTGGTGGTTGGAGGAAATACTCAATGATTAAGTTGGGTAAATGGGTGAGATTTGGAGTGATTGAATTGGGGAAATTGAAGGAAAGAGGAGGTGGACAAAGAGAGAGCGGAACAGAGATAAGTGTAGCCAAAGTCAATCAACTGCCATGTCGTCAGGTCAGCAGCCATATCAGTTTGAGGGTAAATTTTGGCATCTCCTATAATTGGTTTTTTGTTCTTTTGGCTTTTTGAGAGAAATCCCAGAAGGAGTAGTTTCCTGATTCTGGAAGATGGGGTTAGACTTTTTGCTTTGTTGTAATTAACTAGCAAAGAGGTTAGGAAGATTGATCAGAAAATGGTCTCAAGAAAAGGCAAAGGACTTGAAAGATGGAAGAAAAAGGGAAAAGGCTACTGGTAAACAAAAGAAAAAAATTAATGGTATCAATGTTAAATAAGATAAGTGCTAACAGAAATATTGCATAAGGTAATTAAATATCAAAATTTAAACCTTATGGGACACTTCTATCTGCCTCAAATCACATGGTGTTTTTCTGTAATTTTTTTTAAAGAATGTATTTTATAAAATTGTATTAATTTTATACCAATTCTGTGTTCTGCTAGACATTTGCAACTAAATATCAGTTTGCATAGTCATCTAATGTCGAAATTAAGAGATATGGTTATAATTTCCCTCAACGAAGGAAGGGTCTCTTAAAGAAAATGATACACTCAAGGGCTTTTTGAACCTGAGTGTTGCCATGTTGGTGGATTCTATTTATCCCAGTCCTCTTCCGTCACTATGGAGATTTACCAAAAACATCAGGGGATCCAAAGGAAATGTCAAATTAATGGGATGTTTTAGTAGCTATGCTCAAACATCTGTGTTTTTCTACCTGTTCTCCAAATACAAACAGATAAAAATGCTCTTTAAGAAAATTATACACAATTGCTTTTTGTATTTGTTCTCTAAATGTGAATCTGTTATTTTGTCTGCAATCATGTGGTAGTTGTTCTCTTCTGGCTTTGCTGAGGGGTGTTACTGTTAAACCTTTTGCAGAGACCAGTAGACATAATTAATCGCAAGCGACCATCCGTAGTATGGTTCCCATATAACACATTAGAGCGGCTTTGGTGCCAACTAGAGGGATTGATCAATTCAGGTCACATGGTTGATCAGTGCGATAAGCTGAAAAGGCTACTGCATGGAGCTTTGCTAAATCATCTCAAGCAGGTATGTTCTATCGAATGCTGGTGGCTCTTTTGGATCATTTTTGTTCTCAGTGCTGACCATTTGGCACAAATTCACTCTGTTTTCAGCTAAAGGTGGATTCAGATGATGCGGTTTCTTCTGCAGGCTAAAGATGTCATCATATGTAGGTAGCATCTGGGATCATCCAGTATTGATGTTAATGCAACAAGGAAATTAATTGATAATTTGATCAATCAAAACATTGCTTTTCTTCTGACAGTGCTTGAGCTAAGTTTGGATACACACACAATATTTAAGTACATGTTGTTGGCCTTTCACACGTGCGATGTTTAAATACATGTTCATGGCCTTTCAGGTTGGTAAAAGATTCTCACTTGAATGCTTAAAATTGTTATTTCAGTGCGACGTCAACAATCCGTTCGAGGAAAGACTGAGCAGTTAAGCAATTGGTGTTTAAACTTTTGGCCAAACTTGAGGGTATGGCGCTAATGCTTTACATGTCCAACTGGGTAGATTGCTCGTAAGTCTTGCACCACGGCAACTGCAGCGTTCTCGAAAAACTGTGGTTGAGGGTTCTGATTGCAGCTTAACTTGGGCATGCTTCTTCCACCCTTTGCCTGCAAACTAATTGTTGTAATTAAAATTACCTTTTATCACAGTTAAGTACAGTGAAGACTGGTTTGTACCTCATGTCTGGTGCCAAGCTTTTATGAAATCCAGTTTTTGGACAGATTTGAAAAATTTATATGCCCAAAAAGTTTGGCAAATGACTTGTTTTTATTTAGATCGAACAGAGCACTGAAAACGGCGGGATAGTGTAAGAGGTTACCTTGGAAAATTCTCAATCTACTTCAATTATGATGAAACATTTTTAGATCGACTAAAGAAATATCATATTAAGTAATATGTACCAAAGGAAAAATAGTACTTAACCAATATCATTAATATTTTCACATTTTGAGTTCTTGATGAAAAAAAAGTTTTCAATAGAACTTATTATTTAACTATTTTAATTAATTATCTTTTACAAAATATTATATTCAAATATATATATATTTATATTTTGAATGAATATATATATGTATTTATATAAAACAATTTTTGGTCAAGAACTTAAAACATTATGTTTAGGGTTTGAATCAAGAATCGAGTTGAAACAGGTCCATTAATAAACTTGATTTTGTGGACACTTTCAGTTAAGTATCATCTATTTTCCTATTCCATAGAGACTAAAAAGATCAAAAAAAAAAAAAAAATTGAAAATCAAGAAAAAGTTTACACAGAAAATATTAGCCATGATAACATGAAAATTTTAGTAAGTACTAAGACGTAATAGTTGATTGCCTGAACAATTTAAAACCAAATCAAATTCTATTCAAAATTCAAAATTTAACTTTTCTCAATTAAACAAATAAATAATATAAATAAAGAAATTATTTGATACACGGTGAGTGAAGTCTTTTAATTTCACAAGTGAAATTAAAAAACTCACATAATTAGTTTCTTCTTTCAATTAATTTTAAATAATTTTTTAATAATATCTCAAGGTATATAAGTCATCCTACTAATCCGGTATATGAAATTTAAAATCTCTATTATTAATATATTTGATAATTTCTCATATTAATTTAGACAAATTTAAGCGCGAAAGCATCTTCTCCACTATTTAAAGGGGAATTCTATTTACATCATATTTATTACTCTATATATCCCACTTCTAAATACATCATAAATTTAAAACTCAATTTTTTATTTTTACTAAATACACTCCACTCCTTAGTTTTTATTTTTTATTCCTACATTTTTTCTTTTATTCTCTCATCACTTTTTGAAGTCGAGCTTTTTGGACATGATATTCAAAAAGCTTTAAGACTTCTTGAAAATAGATATATGAAAAGTTTTAAGGATTCTTTGATATTCATTTTCAAATAGCATAAAAAATCTCGAATATTCATTTTCGAGAAGACTGAAAGCTTCCTGGATATCACTTTTCAAAAAGTTTTGAATATTCTCGAAAATGAATATATGAGAATCTTTCAATCTTTTCGGATATTTATTTTTAAAAAATTCAATTTCACTTTTAATTACTAAAAATTTTAATAATGTGTTTATGAACTTATATACTTGATCATGTGTGCGAATGAAACTAAAATCGATATTTTTAACATGCATAGCATAAATTTATTTTTTCTCTTGAGACTCCAGAAAATTAAGAAGACCCATTTCTGGTTTTTTGGTTTTGTATAGGCAAAATGGTATCCTTGATTTTCTGATCTCAAGACAAAAACACTTTTATGCCCATACATCCTTGAGAACTAACATATCTTTTCAATTTGCACATATGATCAAATAAAAATAGGCACATCGATGATTCATGTGTGTGCATGCATGCTAGTCCGAGCTTGAATACTCTATAAAACATTGACCCTATCATTAGTAGATTGACAAATCTAATAGTAAGGACTTCTAATCTTTTAGCCATCAATCCTTACTATTGGATTTGTTAGTTTGTTGATGACATTATTAGTAGCTCAAAAATTAAAGGTCTTTATTTATTTTAGTATTATTTATTTTAAGATTAAATGTATTTATTTTATTTAAATTAAAGTTAAATGTTATCAAGAATTTATAATTAAATATATATTTAAACAAAAATTTATATATTTTTAGAAACAAATTTACGAGAATACAAGATGATTCTTGAAAGTCAATTTTCGAAAACACAATATAATTATCAGAAATTCATTTTCGAGAATTATATTGCATTTTTTGAAAATCCATTTCATAGAATCATATTTCTTTATTGGAAATGGATTATAGAAAACACAGTATAACTCTCGAAAATCTATTCCCAAGATATATAAATGTGGTTTTGAGATTATAGGCTATTGAGGGTATTTCTGAAAAAATTTATTTTCGCGAATCATATTTTTTTTTCGAAAATAGATTACTAAGAATACAGTATAACTCTCGAAAATTTGTTTTTGAGACATACAAAGGTGGTTGTGAGAATATAAGTTATTGATGGTATTTTTGTTATTTACTAAAGGTTAAAATTAATATTTCCTATATAGGTATTTTTAGAAGAAAATTTTGGAACTATATAAAGAAAATTTTGTGGTGTATTTAGAAGGCCCCCTATTTAAAAAGTAGTAAAAGTTTCAATTACTTTATCTAAGGGTGAATAATGCTCTTTCAACTAAATTTATGATTAAAATTTATCCAAATTGTTTTTTATCTTTTTAATTATTTTTTTATTTATTTTCATAATTTAAAATCATTCAATTTTAATTATAAATTTAGTTGAAAAATACATTATGCATCTTTGAATAAAGTTATGAAAACTTCTATTACATTTAAGTAGTGAAAATAATCTTTTCTCAATTTCACTAACCAAAATGGATCCAAAATAATACTTCTAAAGAACAATATTATCATTTCCATACAGCCAAAAGCAAAGAAAACTTAAAATATCAAAGTAAAACCTTTAAGAGAAATTCAAATAAAGATATAGCAAAACATGTCAAGTAAAAAGTATAAAAATTTAAAACCAAGGAAAAAAAAAAACCAAGATCTTAAAAGCATTGTATAGAATGGTTTTTATTTTAAATAATAAAGTATATTTTTAAAAATTTTGGTTTTTTAATTTTTGAAATAAAAAAGCAATGGAAGAAGAAAAGGAGAAGAATTTTTCATAAAAAATGTATTTTTTAAAAAATCATTTTTATTTTTAGAATTTTGTGATAAAAATTACTTTATAAAATATATGATTTTATTTTTCAAATAAAAAATTTATTTTTAAAAAACATTATTTTTTATATTTTTTAAAATTATAACACTTGATGTGAAATAAAGATGCGGCATTATTTGCCATGTGACAACATTTGATTAGTTAAAAGCCATATCATAATTTTTAATTAATGATGTTAACCTGGAGTATTGCATTATCAAACAAAATAATAGTATATTTATCACATTAAACATTTTAAAAATAAATGTACCGTATTAAAATATTTTATAAAGTGAATGATCCTAATATGACTTTAATCCTTGTTAATGTAGTAGTCATTGACTTGGTCAATTCTCAAATGGAAATGGTTAGGATTCTAATAAGCCATCTAAATAGAATAAATATGTTTCAATTATCTCATAGGTTCTTTTGTAAATACCGAATAAGAATATGTTGGAATCTCTTATAGGCCCTTATTTAACCACCCAAGTGGGTCAAAAATTATAGGTTGTTCTTTCAAAGGTAATTGCTTTCCTTAACAATTCACTCTAAGACTTCGTCACGTTTATAACTTAGGATCAAAAACTATATTTATTAAGAATTCTTTGTTTTTCATTTTTATTTTCATTTTAAATCAAATTTAATGTTCAAATGAAAAAAAAAAAAAAAAAAAAAAAAAAGACAATTATCCTATTCTCGTATGCTCAAAGATGTTGAAGAAATATATCACTCGATTTTTGCAGATGGAAACATATTTTTATTGCAGGAATCAGAAATGCTAGGCCTAGCAGCTCCTACGGGAAGTCCATGGAACTGATTAAAAGAAAAAGAAAAATATCTCACATGCTCAAACAGTTAAAGTCAGAATCCTTCTTTTCCCATCAAAAGTACTCAACAGGTCTCAAACCACAAACCTGGTTTTTTTTTTTTTTTTTTTTTTCTTGAAAAGCAAAAATTGATGGATTGCTTGGTTTGTATTTCTTTTCCTGAGAATTGTAGTCCACCAACTCAATTACACACGTACATAAAGTTCTCCATGGTTTCATGAAAAGCAAGAGAATCAAAATGAAATAAACAAAGGTTAAAGATACTTCTGCAGACGGAAATATCATAGCACATGGGAGAACAAAACCACCAAATTGAACTTCAATGAAACTTCAGATGAACATGTATATATTACATATAAGCATCTTACATTAACTTCTGGACCCTATAAGCCTTATTATCATTGTTCATATCATGGAACAAGCAACAAGAAAGCCCTTGTTGTAACTTACCAGTACAAATTATAAAGGTGCTACCTTTAAGCTTCATTGGTGACACTTCATGCAGCAATTTTGATTTTTGTAGATGAGTTTGGTATTAAACCTGAGTTAGGCAGAAAATAGAAAATAGTAAGCTTTAACATAAGTTATTAATTGATCAATTTCATCTACATGGAGATCTTTTGTAACCATTTCTCGTCGATTAATAAAGCATCTCCTCTGAATAAAAAATGTTTTATCATCTTCATCAGATTTCAGAGAGGAAAATAAACAGATCATACTCTCAATCATCAAATGCCAAACAATTGAGATTCCATTTAATGGATGAAGAAATGGTCATTTGACTTTATCCACCACATTGTTTCCCCCAATTTCCACTTCCTAGGAAGGGGAAGGGATGGAGTAAACATGAGCAGAAACTGGCATTTATAAAGTAAAAAACAATTGGAATGCTGAACATTCAAGATTTTCAGCCACCGAACAGAAGGACCATTCAGCAATATATATGTACCTCATCAATCGACCAGTTTAACAAATGCTCTATGCTGAAGAAGTATCTGGCTGATTCGAAGGCATAGCATTTTCGAATTGCTCTAACTCACTATATGCCTTATTCAACCGAGATAAAAGCGGGAATTTAGCCTACAAAAAAATTAAGAGAAGAAAAGGCAATGTTACCAGATGCCTGAAAGAAAACATTGGAGGTAAGGCACAAAAGAGATATCTTTCTTGAGGACTTGGAACCGTGATAAAACTATATAAAAAATGGAATGCTAGCAGTAAATGCCTAAGATTTAAAATGGTCATATATGAAGCAATATTTCTCCCTCTAATTCCACTCTCTGCAGAAATCTCTTATACATAGGAGCAATTCTAAACACTTGGAAAAGCAAAGCATATGTGTATATGTGTGTGTGTGTAGAAGAATGGGAACTTTAAACGAGTTAATGCAAATAGCCATCAAGTAGATGCAGAAACTGGAAGTCCATGGAAAAAGAACACTACCATGTCAACATTGAATCTTTTAATTCCAGCATCAATCTGTGGAGCTAAAAACAGATCCGCCTGCAAAGAATAGCCAACAGGTGATATTTGTGTATACATTCAGAAGATTTCTAATCCAGGCGAATAGTTTCAGGAATATCTTACACTATGGTACATTAGGACTGAACTTTAAAATGACAGAATAAGTAACTCAAGGTGATATTAGCTAACATCAAACAGAAATTAGAGCTATGGCTAACTCATTGCACTTCAAAATCCAAAGCCATGGTTCAGGGGCAGAACTGCATCTAGTTGCTGCCTAAAGTGCAACTGCTTTGTACTTTCCACAAGAAATATTGCTGCAGGAGATGGTAACAGTTTGCACCAGAACTCAGATTGCAGGCTTCCTAACCAAAGAGTCACAACCCAACCCCCCCCCCCCCCCCCCCCCTTTTCCCCTTTCCCCAACCCTTGGTTGTCTCAATCTACAAATCGATCAAACCACATTCATACAAGGTGATATTAAAACCCCTCTTGGCATTATGCAAAAAATATAAAATCCTTCCAAAATCTCACAGGCACAAAGTGTCTACATCTTTTAGTGAACATTGGGCATGAAGTTGCATTGATAAAAACAGGAGAGAAAGAAACAAACCATGAAAACTTCATCTCCAGTTGCATATCTTCCAGCATGGTCTTTTAACAGCTTCTCGAGTGCTGAAACACAGAAGCATTAATCAAATCTAATGCTAAATCCATTAGAGGAAGCAACAACAGTCATAAATTAAACTTCAGATCCAATCTTCCAACAGTTCAGAATTTGAATTTCCATTTCATTTTCAAGTTTCTGTTGGTAAACTGTGAGAACTACCATAAAATTCTAAGTCACTAATACTGAACCTTATAAATGTTTCTAAACTTTATGCCCTCCATTTTCACCCGAGACATCAAAAAATAGCTCATTTTGTGCAAATAGATTACATATATTAGGTATGACCTATGGTCCTTCTACCAGTTAAGAATCTTACTCAAACAAGAAATCTTTTCCATAGCTAAAAAATTTTGCTTAGACAAGATTTCAAAACTTTCAAAGTCCAAAAAGAATTTTTATTCACATGTGAGAAGCATTTCCCAATGCTACCGACATTTATCAAGGCATTGGATGGTATAAATAGGGGATGCTATTCATCTTATGAACTACCAAATTTTGACAGTTTCGAAAACAAAAACAGATAATTAAAACCATTATTTGATGCCATCTGGTCTGTCCCATATCTTTTGTTCTTGGAGACTACATGCACAACTATTTCTAGATATACAATATGGTAACATTTTGGCAGATTATCTTTTCATTAGATGTACCTGCATATTCATATTATCTAACTGATATGGGCATATTGCTAAGACAGCTAGTTTCAACTGAAACCATTGCATGAATGTTGTTTGCAACGCTGCTTGTCTACAAAGCAATTCTAGCTTTTACATGGTGTAATTGTGTTTATGAGCAGCTAGCTTTTACAGTCACTGGTAACTTGAAATTTATAATGTGAATTTCACCATTTATAACCACTCTTTTTTCTTTTTTGATTTCCCTATCATGGTTCTTTTTTCCCTTTTTTAAAATTTCTTTAGTAACCCTCATGGCCCTTCACGTAAGGAGGATAGTTATTTGATAACACCTTAGATATAGCTTACCTTCAAAGCCCTTCTCAATATGAAATTTTGCCCACGGAATTGTATCATCTGGACTTACTTTTTCCCCAATGTACTTCTGTAAAGGAAAAAGTGGCAAATTAAATGCAATTCCTGTATATTTCAGTAATGGCAACAAAAGCATCTGCCTGTTTTCAAAATGAAATGAATACATAAAGAGGCGACTTCACTTAGGGACGAACCAGTACAGCTAGATTCTGAAGAGGCTGTATGCTCGAGCAAACAATATTTGCAGCCTACAAAATGATGTGATAAGTCATTAATGTAGCATAGTTTAGTAAAACATAGTTGAGGCACGGCAGAGTAGATAATGCAAAGCTTTGGTGAGAAAACAAATGTACAATTTGAATTAGCAAGTTATTCATAGTCAGAGCAACTACTTGCTCAATGGTTTATCATTGGAGCTAAAAGTTTGAGCCAGAGCCTAGAATCTACCGTTCTAAGATAGATTAACTAGTTAATTAATCATACAAAGCCCTGCGGTTTAAAACAAGTTTCATGGCCATGCTTTGGCTAGCAAAAATACACAGAACATAACCAACTCTGTCTATAAAAATAAACAAAAAAAAAGTGTGAAGAATGGAGTAACTAGAAATGAAGAAAAAAGGAAAGTAGAGACCTGGATATTGAGTGCCTTCTTTTGAAGATCAGATGGCAATAGTGGAGGCTGAGGGTATTTCTCCTCCAGATACTGTTGGTTTAGTTCCACATTTATTAAAAACTATAATAATAATCCAAGCTAAGTAATAAACGTATTAGAGTAAAAAAAAGAACATAAGGGAAAAGAAAAATGACCATAAAAATTGCAAAAGAGTCTGAAATTATAATGTCACCATCCACCAGCACCGGTACATAGCCAATAGGATTCAGCTTTTGGAATTCTACCCATTTTCAAATTTAAGCATTTTAGTTACAGAAATTAATGAACAGAAACAAAACAGTAAAACCAGAGCTTGTATGAACAAGAAAATAAGAGTCTGACCAGAACTGAATTGCTCCCCCTTGAGCAAGTTAACAGGTATGTACTGGTACTCCAGACCTGCCAAAAAGAAGAAGAAGAAGAAGAACCCAGAAGCCAAAAGTAATTGAATAATAGATTAAAAAGGAGAAAAAGGAAGGTACCTTTGAGGTTAAGGGCAATTCGGATACGGTAAGAGCAGGAGCTCCTCCAGTAGGAATACAGCTTCAGTTTCTTCTCCTCAAGTGCCTGTATGAACACCATTAATTCGTAATCATTCTTCACTAAAACATGTGAAATCAGACTAATGGAAGGAAGCAAAGGAAAATAGAGATGATTGTACCATTTCGTCGATACAATCAAGAGTCAACGCTCAATCCTTTGCTCACTCCCTCTTACCTTGGTTTTCCAGTGGAGAACTCCAACACGCCTCTCTATTTTTTATGTACTTGCGCTCTATAATACCGGAAAGACTTTTGATGCGAAAGAAAAATTTTCTGAAATTTTTTATAGGAAATTATTATATAA
This sequence comes from Durio zibethinus, assembly GCF_047325235.1. Lineage (NCBI taxonomy): Eukaryota > Viridiplantae > Streptophyta > Magnoliopsida > Malvales > Malvaceae > Durio > Durio zibethinus. The sequence goes on from NC_143187.1 coordinate 16,858,526, forward strand.
AAATAAAAATGATAAATTTAAAGTTTTCGATGCATAGAGTATAAAATTTTAAAAAGATTTAATAAATTCGATATTTTTTTTAGACAAATATTTTTAATAAAAATATTAATAAAATTTTTATCATTAATTAAAGATAGATTACATTTAGCTTATAAATAATATTTTAAATAATTTTTTTATATATTATTAATTTTCATAATTTTATTAATTTATCAATTTAAATTTTTTATTAAAAATTTTATTAAATCATTTTAAAAAATTATACAAATTTTATCTAAAAAATTTTATATAATTTTATCCTTCTAATATTGTTGACAAAGAGTTTTTTTGTGTTCTCTTGTTTTTCATCTTAAAAAATAATTTTTTTGTCAACAAAATCATTATAAAAAATATAATAATACCGATTTTTTTGTCACTAAAATTGTCTAAACAAAATATAATAATAATAACTATGAAATTATATGTATATATAAAGACATGACCATCGAAGTAAAAAATTTATTGCAAAAGGTTTTGAAAAAAATATTAAATTTATTAAATAGATCGAAACAAAAAAACCAATAAATCTCATTTAAGATAACATATTATATCATATTTTAATTCTAACATTCAAAGATTAAATCCAATTTCGTTCGATCCAAACTATATATAATATATTATCTTTTTGTTTACATATTATATAAAAAGATAGAGGGAAAACGTTTAATTTATTACTATAGGGGCATTTTATTTTTTTCTACAATTTTATCATCTTATTGTATTTTTTATACAATTTTAATAAATTATGAATAAAAATAAAATATTTCATCTAAACTAAAAAATATTCTATTAAAAATTTCAAATGGTTTTTAATTTTTATTATATAAAAAGTAAAAATACTTTATATTAAATTTCAAATAAAGGTAATTTAGTAAAAATAAAAATAATTATTTTTTAAATATCAACAGTACGGCCAATTTTAGTGTATATTTTATATTTGTTTTTTATGCAGAATTTGAGGTGCATATTAACAAATAGTTAAAGGATTAAAAAAATCCGTGAATTGTAATTTAATAATTATTTAAATTTTTATTATTTTATTACATTTAATTAAATTTTTAATTTTTTATTCTGATTCAATTAAACCTTTAAATAAATGAAATCTAATTATATGACAAAATTTAATTAATTAATTTTTGAATAATTTTAGAGAGGAAGAGAATAAATAGAGAAGAAAAAAGTTAAAAAAAATAATTTTGTTTAATTTTTACATATATTAGTTATACGATGTGACAAATTTTTATTTATTTATTGATGTCATCTAAAATTTATCTTAATTAAAAAATTAAAGATATTAATTTTTTTATTCAAGTAAAAATTTAATTAATTACAAAAAATGTTGGAAGAATTAATTAATTAGAATAAAAAATTAAGAGCTTGAATGATTTTTAATTATAATTCAAAAAATTTTAATATCTTAAGCCTTAAAAAAATTCTCAAATGCTGCAATTTTCAGAAAAATCTTTGGTATTCAGAAAATAATCAAATTGATTTGACAACCAGAAAACTACATTTATCAAATACATTTTTTTTTTGGCTGTCGAAAAGAATCTAATTGCATCGTTAGAGAAGTGTAAATTAAAGGAATAATTAATGTAACTAAAACAAATTAATTTAAACAATATTTCAATTACTTTTAAGAAAAAAAATGTTTTGACGCGAATTTTGTGTTTTAAAATCCACAGCAAATTTGGCTAAAGAAGCCAATAAAAAAAATCAAAACTCATTTAAAATTTTACTTGGAAATTTCCTTTTCAAAACAAACTAAAAATATATTATAAAACATAAACTAAAAAATAGTGGCATTATTCTTATTTTTAAAAAGAATTTAATTAATTTATTTTTATTTAATTGTTGGTATTATGCTTTTTGGGAATTTAAAATCAAGTCTTCTTTATTTTTCATACAATAAAAATTAAAAAAATCAAAATTTTTATGGAATATTATTTAATTTAGATGGAATATTTTATTTTCATCAATGGATGACTAAAATTGCATAAAAAATGTAGTAGGATTGTAAAATTTTATTAAAAATGTAAAATGATAAATGTGGAGCCTCCAATCTAATGTACTGATAAATTTGATCATTTTCCCAAAGATAAATACATAATATTATATTGTAAACATTAAAAAGTTTTTTAAGTTATCCACATTTTAAAACTTAGTAAAAAAAAAAGATTAAAGATTAAATTAATAAAAATTATATACAATGTTTCTAATTTAAAAAAAAAAATTATTTGGACAAATCTAAATAGATTTGGATTGTACTATTAACTAACTTGCAACTTGTGTAATACACGAATTAGTTTTATTTATTTAAATATGTATGTTACATACATAGTAGCATTATTTACAAAGTTATATTAAAGTTTTCAATATTTTTAACATGTATAAAGTTTATATATCCAATTGATATCTCATAAAAATTAACTTTTTAAAAGAAATTTGACAATATATAATACACAATATTATTAAGAAAAAAATAAATAAACAAAAATCTCTTTTGAAACAAAATCAAATTTGTTCAATTTGCACCATTTTATTTGCAATAATATTTATACACCTATAAATTTATATCAAATCAAGATAAATTATATGTACTTAGCTAATACGTTTAAATAATGTAAGTAAATACTTACTCAAGTTAATGTATTGTTTTTTAGGAATTTCAATTATAATATCTTGATTTTGAGTTTATAGAGAATATTTTGACTATTTGTAAGGCTTATGAAAAATTTATGTTTATGGAATGTCCTACAGGTAGATTTATCTGTTAATGAATGAATAAAGATATTTACTTAAAAAAAAAACTATTAAACTACTAATTACGTTTTAAATTTCTCTAAATGGATATGAAGTTTTTTTTCTTTATTAAGCATCTTTTGAATTTGTGTGATGGTCAATTTTGAACTTGAAAATAAAGTAATATTTAATCCACAAAATGATGAAAAATCTCCAAATACTTTCCTTGACTTAAGGTATAAAATGGATGTATTTTATTCTAAAAATAATCAGCCATAATAGTTTTTTTTTTTCCTTTTAATTAATGATTGTAAAGGATAGTTTAGAATACTATCACTATTATGATTTTACTGAGAGAAAATTTTTTTAAAAAAAGATATGTATCAAAATGAAAAAAATTAAACGTACATAATATATTATTTTTCTAAATAAACACACAAAATAAAAAATTGTTGAATGATGATTTATATCATAAAATAAATATTTACATACCTTTAAGAAAGCATTTGATTCAGATAAATCCGTAAATTTTTTCCCAAAATATTAATAATAGGTATTTATTTCTTACGTTTGATTTAGGGTAATCTAATTACAGGAGAAAATATTAGATCCCTAGTGGTATCCAAAGCTTTGGATTTAGAAATCTACCCCTTTCTATGATATTTTAAGATTTCGAAGAGGGAAAAATTGTTTTATTTCCAAATTTAACCTTAATAAAAATCGTACACATATTCGTTACTATTTTAAAAAGCAAGTTTGGAACTTAGTCATAGCTTTTTTTTTTTTTTTTTAAATTCAATTGCAGCATTTCTTTTAAATAAGATGTTGTAATTGGTACAATTTTTTAATTTTCCAATACATCTTATTTAGTTCATATTATGGGGGTTTTTGTGGTACATATGCCTTTTAGTGTGCCACACATTTATGATGTAAGTAGTTATTAAGGCGTTTAGATGTGAAAATGCCTTAATTGCTTATCACTTATGATGATCAGATGGTGCATATGCCTTATTTGATAGATGATCTTGCATTTGATAAAGATTAAAATGGCTATTAGGGCATTTCTATAACCACTTATTAAAATTTTGTTCAGGGTCTGGAAGATCGTGTTATAACATGATTGATTATCAATAATAGTTTGATAAAGACTCAAATGGCTATTATGGCGTCTAAATGGAAAAATACTTTAATTGATAATAAATTAAAGTGGTCAAATGTTGACATGCAGTAAATGAATCATATTAAAATTTAACTTTCTTCTCAATTAAGGCATTTTTTTCTTCAAACACCGTAATTGCCACATATTAAAATTTTATTTTCCTTCTCAAAGACCATGTTCTGACAATATGAACATTGTAATATCTAATAAAATTTAGAAGAATCTATATTTAATACATGAAATAGGGCATTTCTATATATGAAATGCCTTAATTGATGTCTTCATTATGTTTTAATAGCTAATACGTTTTATTTTTATTTCAACATATCTGAGCTCAAAACAAATACTTTTTTATTTGAACTAACTTCAATTTCAACATCCATCATTTAATCTTCATCTTATTAAGTTTATCTGTATTTTTTTTTCAAAAAAAATTATGTGTATACTATTTGATACCTAATTATCTGTTCTGCATTATATGTTGCGTTCTAATCTTTTCTTTTCTTTTTTTTTCCTCTTTTTAGATTCGTTTAGATTTAGATGAAAACTATTTTGATATATCAAATGTGTTATTCATTTTGGTTTTAGCTACTTCATCCACAAATATTTTGTTAATGATTTATTTTTTTTTTATATTTGATAGATTCCATCTACCATATGCAAAGATTTGTTTTTCAATTATGTTTTCAACTTTAATGAGATTTTATCTTCTAAACAGTTATGGCTCTTTTATTACTAAGAACGAAGATGCATTTGGTTACATTGTTTATAATGCTTTTGAATTAGATAGAGACTTCGTTGCATGTGTTATGTTTTGTTGTTATATCTTTATTTGATATGAACCTTAGAAATGACATAGATTATCTTATGGTGGAACATCTTATGATACGTTACATATTAAAAAGTTAAACTTAAATGTAATGATTTTTAAGAGCGATAGATAGTATGTAGATAATATTAGAATGGATAGAAGAGCTTTTGCAAAATTATGTCATTTACTTTAAATAGAATGGAGAATACAAGCATCTAGACAAATGTAAATAGAAGAATTGGCTATTAACTTCCTGCACATCATTGCCCATCATACAAAAAATAGGATTATGAAGCATCAAGTAACTAGATCTGGAGAGACAATTAGTTGACAATTCCATTCTGTGTTGAATTTTGTTTTAAAACTGCATACATTATTGTTTAACAGCTAATATTGGATAATTCAACAAATAATAGATGAAAATGGTTCAAGAGTTGTTTGGGTGCTTTAGATGAAAAATATATCAAGTTCAAAGTTGACACAGTTGACAAGCCTAGATAAAGGATTAGGAAAAATGAAATTGCTACCAATGTCCTTGTTATTTTCACCACAAATATGTAATTCAAATATGTTATATTGGGATGAGAAGGTTTCACAGTAGATGACAAAATGCTAAGGGATGCCATTACAAGCAGGAATGGGTTGAGTATCCCACAAGGTGTTTTTTTTTATTATGTTTACGGTTTAGGGTTTAACGAAATACCTTTTTTTCTGTGTGTTAATGTTATTCCACTATAGTAGGTAACTACTATTTGTGCGATGTTGGATGCATAAATGGAAAAGGTTTCTTGGCACCTTATAAAGATTAAAGATACCATCTTAGTGATTTAAAGGGCAGGACTCTAACCGATGTCCTACAAGAATATTTCAATATGAAATACTCTCAAGCAAGAAATTGTATTAAGAGATGTTATGGTATATTGAAAGCTAGATGGGCAATTTTAAGGGAGAAGTCATTTTATTCAATAAAGACACAGTGTAGAATCATTTTTGCTTCTTACCTTCTCTATAATTTTATTAGGTTTGATATCAAAATTTGATGACATCACTTTCTCTATAATTTTGATTACATATGTTGAGCCATCTGATTTTTAGACTTAATTTAGAGACAATCTGACTAAAGAGATATTCACCAATTGGTTGTAATTCCGAGGATAAGGACATTATAGAAATTTTTTGTATGTTATAACATTTGCTCAATTTAATTGATTTATATACCATATGGTTGAGTGTAGATTTGGTTTATATCGCGGTTGAATATATGTTTTTCTTATATTTCTTTTATTCTCAAGTGTCTAATGTATATTACAATTTTTAGAACAAAAAATCTTTGTTTTCTTTTTATGTGTATTTGTTTAATTAATTTTCTTGTTGGGTTTTTTTATTTATTAAATTGATATTGTTGCATGATGGCTAACCATGTGATTAGGAATTCAACAAGTTTTCATCATATGCCAATTCTTTACAATCTGTATGAGACTTACCCATAAGAAGAACCGAAAGTTTAAGGGTAAGTAACCATTCTCGGATAAGGGAGGAGAATTCTTATATGGTTAAATGCCTACATTCTTTGGTAAATGATCCTAGATGGAGAGCGAATAATGAGACAATCCACGTTGGATATCTAAGTTATCTTGAACGAATGCTAAAGCAACTCATTCTTACTTTTCAACTTAAAACTACCCCCCCACATTGAGTCTAGGATTAAGCTACTCAAAAGACAATATCATGCAATTTGTGATATGAAAAATACTAGTGAATTTGAGTGGAATGATAAAAAAAAATGTACCATAGTTGAAAAAAAAGATTTTAATAAGTGGATTTGGGTAAATTTTTTAAAATTATACTATGGCTTACCTTATTTATGTTTTTTTTATTCTTTTTTTTGTTCATATTTACTTTAACTTTTGTGTAAACTCATTTACAAGTTAAAAGGTTAAAGAACAAACTTTTTCTTTTCCTTGATGATTTTAAAGTAATTTTTTTATTCGATATAGCAACCAATCAAAGAGCCAAAATAGTAGTTAATGTGATTGAATCAATGAATGCAACTAAGGATGCTTACTTATTTCTAGAGTTTGATATCCATACTAAAGCAAATACGAAAAGTGGAGACAAAAAAGAAGAAATTGGTTCAACTACTCCATGCAACACTAGGATGTTATCAGGTAAAAAGCATTATAAGAGCAAAAACAGACCAATTACTGAATTAGTTGATTACATAAGCAAACTTAGAGCTTCATATGATAAGGCTATAAATGTGATGGAATGGATTTTAGCTTTTTTCAAAAAAGAAGTTGAGAGTAGTGATAGAAGAATGTCACTTTTCAATGAAATAATGCAACTCAAAGCTTTCTCACTTGATCAAATGATCATTTCTAATGAGTATATGTTGAAAAAAAATCACAAAGTTGAGTTTTTCTTTACTCTGCCATCTATATATAGAAAAGACTACATTAAAAAATAATTAAACGAATGTAATGCTTATTGCCTATCATTTGACTTTCTTTCTCCTGAACGTATGTAGAATGCTTTACATTTTGTATAAAAATCATAGTTGTTAATTTCATTTCGGTACTGATCATACTGGCTAGTATACTTTAGTTATATCAAAGTACAACACACTTAAGCATGATTTTTCGTATTAGATTTGTTATATGGTAATATTGATTGTTTCCATTAGTTTTGACCTGTTTCAGTTAATTTTGGTGGAATAGCATGTTTCGGTCAGTATGTAAATATAAAATATATTTTATAATTTTTAACTTGTTTTTTGTTATTTAACTATTTTTAACCTAATAAAAATAAAATTAATTGATAAAATAACCCTTAAAAGTTGAGTTTTTTATTTTTTATTTTTATATTATATTTTTTCAAACCTAAGTTAATAAGTATTTCAATTTTTTTCAAGAAAACAATTATTTTCCTTTTATAAAGTTTAATAATTATAAAGCCTTGATTAATTTTTTTTCATCTGTTTGTTTTTACTTAAATATTTATATGAAAAAAAAATACTTACTGAAATATCATACTGAAATATCATATGATAAATTAAGTATTTAAAAATATTATCAAAAATTTATGATATTATTTATTATGCTTTTAAACTTATTTATTTTATTTTTGAATATATTGCATATTTATTTTGTAGATTATTAATAATATTTAATATTGTATATAGGACTAATTTCTTATTTATATTTTTAAAACAAAAATCGTACTAATGTGAATGATATAAAAATTTGGTTTGACTAATTTCATATTTGTATTAATATAAAAGTTTTGTGGAGTCTATGTGTCATGAAATTATTTGAATTTCAATTCAATATTAGGATAAACCATTTGGCCCAAAGTAATCACATTTGACTTGTAGAATGTAAATGATATAAGAAATTGGTTGTCATAGTGTTTAAATGAAACAATTTGGGATTTGTATTAATTTAAGCAAATATAAACTTATAAAAATTAACAACTATACAATCATAGTGCCTAACCAAAAAAATTTGGAACATTTGTATATATTTACAACCAATTTAGTTATCCCCAATCCTTATGTAGCAAAGGTGGATGCATAATCAAACTATTCTTTATAGACTTCATCAATTTCTTCTTATGTGAAGTTTTCCTTTGATGTCCACTATTAACAAAAAAAATAAACATTCCATGTTAATCAACTTGTACAATATTATATAAGTTTAATTGAAAGATACTGCTTATTATATGGTATTTATACTAACTTTAAATGATGTACTCGTAAGATCATATATAACAATCTCTCTTATAAAATGAAAGACATAATATCCATATTTGGTAACTCTAGGTTGACGAGGAACTTGAAAGTAAATGTGAGTGGATTGTTAAACATTTTTCTAAACAAACGTAGCATAAAAGAATATATGTTACACTTATCGATAATGTCACATATTTAAACTTTCTATTTCTTTGAACTGCAGCCATTTCCTTAAATTAAACACAAAAGCCATAATAAACATAAATAGTAGTGATTAAACAAAAACACATTTTAATTAAATTATCATTTATACGTAAAATGTAATACCTCTTTATTAAATTGGCAAGATTGGGTAGAGGTATCAGCCTTAATTGTTCAGAGTTCTATAAGTAAAGAGTCCACATATTAATTTCAATTACAGCAAGCTACCAATGACCTTTACAAAATAATAAGCATAATATTATTTTAAAATGTATTACATGCAAAAAATAAATTTGGCATACATTTATACATAATGTATTATATATAATAAATGATCCAATTATTACTACGAATATAACTTACTTAGAATTATAAAGCGCAAGATAATATTTAGACAATTTTTGCAATAATTGACCCATATGATGAGCACGAGCAGTGATAGTGCTAGATAAATTACTAATCAAATTAGGGTCAATGAATTTGTATTTATCGATCAATTGTCTCTCCTTGATCCCTCTATATAAGAAGTCGCATGATGACAATTAATAATATCATTTAGTTATACTATATAATATAGAAAAATAAATTGAGAAAATATATTTTAATTAAATGATAAGCTAACCTCATTTACATAACAATATCAGAAGTTGATATCTCATCCATAGTATAAAATACCTCAATCTCTTATCGCTCTATGTATGACTTCGAAGGGTAATCAAATAATCTATACTTGACCTTAATGATAATGCAGTCTCCTCCTGATATCACACATATTTGTGGTAGATTGTGCATGTGTCATCATCTGAGTCTGAATATCCTATTACAAAATAGTATAAAATATAAATCCTAAAAATAATTTAAAAAATAAATAACAAAATTAAATATTAAATAAAAAAACCAAAAACATAATGATGATTACCAAAGATTCAATTTGCTATAAGACTTGATATTCCTTATTGGATGTCGATAACAAACTGACCTTAAGGCATGTTAAGTTTTATAGCTGCCAACATTACCTTTAAAGTTGTGAGTCGTTTCTATTACTCATTAAGGCATTGCTCTTACTTATTAAGTCTTTATTGTTGCTGCTCAATTATTGCTTCATATTCAGCATTTTTTATTGTACAGGATTTTGGTTTATTCTTGAAGAATTGTGATGATGAGACAAATCTCTCAACCCCCAAACTTGACCATGTCTATCTTTTGATCTTAAAGCTAAAGATAAAAGAATTTTACCATAACCAATTTATTGGTTATCGGATTCATAACTCGTAGCAAATTTATCCTGAAACACATTATTATGGTTAGTAACTAACTAAATACAATTTTTAGTCATGCATAAAAGCATATTAAGCATATGTGATATAAAAACGAAACAACTTACAATCATTTTAGTCATTTCTTCAGTTGCTTCATTCCTATATGATCCACTTTTATACATTTGTCCTTTTTTCCAAACATCCCATCTAGAAAATTTGGTTCCTAAGCTAGATGTTTCCTAAAACCATTAATCAATATAAGTTTCACATTTTCATTTAATGAAGTTCATAAATATTCATGTATGAGTATAATAAAAGCATTTGATTACTTACAAAATCAAGCTTGACATTTGCCTAACCCTTTTTTTATGTCCAATGGTAATATACTTGTTGGGCCCATATGTTCTTTGGTTGTTCTTTGATTTTTTGAAATAAAAATGAAACATCAATTACATATAAACATATAATTATATTAAACAATATAAAAACTTAATAAGCTGGGTATGTATATTGAGAATTCATCTAATAGACAGTCTTAAACAAGCTATAACTACTTTTCATAATTGATAACATATGCATATGTTGTTGCAGGATCAAACAATAATTTAGAATTATCGGTGAACAATAAAATATATTTGGTTGTCAATCTGCTCTTAAAGTCTCTGAATGCTTTCCTAACAGATTGCAATACACTTTTTTTATACTCTGATGGGATGTTGAACAGTTCCTATAAAGAAGATTAAATTAAGTGTAACTCAACAAAGTAATGAATTACTTTGGTTTTCATTCATTAAACTTAGCTCAACTAAATCCCATATAATGTCTTTCTTATCATATGGAACTATCCTCCAACTAGGGTAAGTAATGGATATACTTTGCAAGATGATAGCTCCACTGTGGCTAGCCAACTTCACACCTTTATTTAACATAGGCTGCATTTCTTGATTAAACTCCACATGAATTTTTTTTCTTACTTGCTCTAAGTGATTTACCATGTTCTATTGATTTTCTCTTTTTCAAGGTCGGTGTATCTTTTTCATGTTCAATAGAGGGAAACAAATGTTCTTCTAAAGCGATACAACCTGCGATTTGATTAGAATTACAACCAAAATGCAATACAACAAACTTGCTCTCTACATATCCACATAGAAGTACAACCAATATCCAATACAGTAAATACATATGTAACACACTAATATGCAACACATAGAACAAAACCAATTAGCAAAACATGCATATATCAATGAAATACATCAATGAAAGTTATAAAATCATATATCAATGAAACCATGCATACAAAAAAAAATCCAACCAATAAAACCATGCATATATCAACAAAACCATACATACCATAAAAATCCAACCAATTAACAAACCAAAAATATCCAACCATATAACTAAAAAAAAAAAAACCATACATGCAATGTAAGAAAGCCATGCAATAGTGGTGATGGTAAAGGCATATATATAAACATATAACTATATATAGTAAAGAAGAACAAAAAATGGCATGCTCATCTAAAAAAAAAAAGAGAAAAATAAAAAGGCCCAAATTTGAACTTACTAAAGTTAGACAATGTGTGACAGTGTTGATGGAATCACAATTGGTCGTAATGAGAGGGATGAAGAAAAAAAAATGAAAATGGAATGGGTTTACGATTTTCAAATATACACGAATGGTTCTCTTTATTATTGATGTGTTTTAGCCATTCGATTTTTAAAGGTTCACGAATGGAAAGTGAATGAGTTTATGTTTTTAAATTTGCTCAATTACGACGTTTGTGTAAAACAAACGACATAATTGAGTAATTTAAAATTTTTTATTTGGTATCAATAATGGTGTTTGTACCAATAAATGCCATAATTGAGAAAAAATAATCAATTAAGGCATTTCCTTTCAACAAATGCCTTATTTGATATTTTTTTCAAAGTCTTTAAGCCCATTCAAATAAGGCGTTCCTTTTTACAAAAGCCTTATTTGATAAACAATCTTTCAGAATCTTTACAAAAGCAAATAAGGTATTTCTTTGAACAAATGCCCTATTTCATACTTTTTCCATAACCTTTAATCCCATTCAAATAAGGTGTTTCTATTTTACAAACACCTTATTTGATAAATTATCTTTCAGAATCTTTATAAATTCAAACAAAGCCTTTTCTTTGAACAAACGCCTTATTTAATACTTTTTCCAACATATTTACAAAAGCAAATAAGGTGTTAAGCTCTTCCACATGCCATAATTAATTTTTTTTTCATATTTTAATACAATAATTATGGCTTGATGCCTAGTTAAACGCCATAATTGGGTATATTTAATTAAAAAAAAAATCTTTCTTTTTTTTTTGCTATTAAAGGCATCCTTTGTCTTTTGGATATTTTTTATTAAAACAAAATGAAAGGTTACCTACAGCTTGTGAAGGAGATTATGGTAATTATACATGAATTAATAAACTAAGATTTCTCCCAACTACATAAGTGAATCTGATTACGGGATACTCTAAAAATCATTAAAAACCTTAGATATCAAATTTTCTTGGCTATCACATTTTTTTCCAAAATCTAAGATTCCACAAACCAAATGCTCTATGAGTGTTCTTAATTAAAAATTATCTTTTAAGTATGTTTTGTCTATCCTAAAAGCTTGATGTACCAGATGACATTGGAATGAGATCAAGCCTTTTTTTTTAATTTTATTTTTATCTTTTGCGAGTTGAGAAGATGTATGTTGTAATGGTTTTAGGAATCGCTAGACAAATTTGAAAAAGCAAAAGAAATGGAGTCGTTACTAATTTTTTTTGGCTAGGTGTGATTGGCCACCAATTAAAACTTACCTTTTTAATAAATTAATTAAAATTTATTAAAAAAATAATTTTTAAGTCTACAAAAATAATTTGAGTCAGTTATGCGTGAGGGAGGATTAACACTCACACGACACCCAATTAAAAACGTTATCAATTAATTATGTGTTCTCTTTTAATATTGACAAAAATGATTTTAATTTTGGTATTTAAAAATTAATTTTCTTAATTTCTTTAAAAACATAATTTTATTTTTAGTAAGCTTGAAAATAAATAAAAACTTTCTATTGAAAAATTCCTAAAAATATTCTAATACTCTGGCAATATTAAAAAGAATAATCTCACCTAAGAAATTTTAAGAATCACTACTCATAATTCTAAAAAATCCTATCCTCGATGGTTCATATATATTTTCAGTATTTATTTTTAAAAAACATAAAATATAATATCTTTAAATAGCATAGAAAATAGTATTTTTGAGATTTAATTCTAAAAAAAAGAGAAATCTTTATAGAATATTAACCTATATACTTTAATAAGTTGGTGGTATTTTAGATAAATTTTCTTACCTAAAGATTTCTAAAGAATTATTATTTGGATTTCTTTAAAATCTCACCATCGGAGATTTTTCAATTGTTTTTTAAAAACAATAAAAATCATGTAATAATATAGTTATCCATAAATACATTTATTTCTTAAAAATATTTCCCTATTTATAAAGAAAAATTGTTCAAGTTAAAGAAATAAAAGAAACTTCTAAATATTCTAATACTTTGGCAATTTCTAGAAGGCTTTTCTCACTTAAGAAATCCTTGAAAATCTCTATTTGGATTTTTCAGAGTCCCATCATCAGAAATTTCTTTTACTTTCAAAATCATGTAATAATATCATTATCTATAAACAAATCTATTTCCAAAAGTGTATATTTTCATAAAAAATTACTCAAATTGAGAATAATGATAAAATGAAAATCTTTTGTATTGAAAAGAAGCTTTTAAATGTTTCAATACTTTGACAATTTTTAAAGATTTTTTCTCATATAGGAAATTCTTGAGAATTACTACTCGAACTTCATGAGATCTCATCATTAGAAATTTCATTTGCATTTTAAATTATGTAATGCAAACAATAAAGTAGAATGTGCATACAAAAAATAATACTTATTATGTTTTAATCTTCTTTAGTTATCTTCCAATTATCACTAACACTTTTGAAATAAACAAAGTAAATAAAAAATTTATTGAAAATTTTCCTAGATACCTTTATACTTTGGCAGTATTTTAGAAAAAAAATTTTACCTAGGGATTTCTTAGGAATCTTTACTTGGACTTCCTTAGAATCCCATCTTCAAAAATTTTTATTCACTGTCCTTTCTTACTTAATTAATTATAATTTTTTGATCTAATTTTTTAAACTTTGATATACCAATTTTATTACTAAAGGAGTCATTACACATTATTATTAACATCTATCAAAATTTTAAGAAATATTGACAAATGAAACTTTTTTATTGAATATTTTTTTAAGTACTTTATTACTTTGGTAGTATTTTTAGAAAAATATCCTTACCTAGACATTTTAGAGAATCACTACTTGGATTTCTCTAAAATATCATCTTCAAGAAATTTCATTCAATTTATTATTATAAATGAAGAACAATTTTACATTTAAAATAAATTAAGGTGTAAAAACTAAGTTGTATAAAGATTAAAGTGAACATGGAAATTTAACCAAACTAACAATGAAAGGAAAATGTATGGGATTTAAATTATATTCACATTTGAAACAACATTAGAGAAATATGAATGATGATATAAAACATAAATGAAAATAAACCTTATTGTAAAAATTTCAGCATTTTTACAAAACTTTGTAAAGTTGTAAACAATCCAAAAAGAAGAATAAGAGATGATTTTAAGCTAGGTGAAATAATATCATTAACAAACAAAATAAAAACAAAAATTCCAGCTTTCATGAATATTCTTCACGCCAAAGACTAATATATTCAATAAATATGACCATGTCCAACTTAGCATCAAACAAATCAACTTGGAAATGCATTGACCATAACTTTCACGAAGCTAAGTTGAAAATGCATATGGCATGTAAAAAAAGGAACCAAATTCAGTCAACAACTAGATTATATAAGTGAGAACATGGCAATAGCTAAAAACAACAAAGGAGCAATTGAAATCATGTCGTATGGAAGAATAAAGAAAGTCAACTTGAAACCTTTCTACCTTGCCTTGATTCTCTTCTTCCCTTTTCAGTAGCTTCCTCCCTCTTTCTTCTTCATGTGTTTGGCTTTTCTCTTTTCCTTCTAGCCCCTTTCTTTGATCGAGCTTCCTAGGCAGCCAACCCTTCTCTTCTTTTTTCTTTTTCCTTTCATTTACTTTATTAAGTTTTCTTTCTTTTTTTTTTCTCAACTCATTCTTTTTACGTTAGCTCTCTCTGTTTCTTCAAGTTTTCTAACCGTCCCTCTTTTTTTTTTTTATTGAACCACCTAGCTCCCCTTTAATAGTTAGCAAAGAAAAAAAGATCTTTTGATAAACATAGACCTTTGGAATAGATTTCATCCAAGGGTCAAAGCTTGTCTTTTTATTTTTCTTAAGAAACCATATTTGGCCATTGGATCAAGATTAATAAAAGGTCCAATGGTCCATATTATTTATTGCAAAGGGTAGATTTTTATGCCCTCTAAACACATGAAAAGACTATTACCCCTAATGCAAAGTTTTTTATATTTAGGTCATTTTCTTGAAAATCAAAATTCTCATGCTCGTTTTTGGGATTTTAGAACACTAAAAATTATGAAATATTATGAAATTGAGATTTGAAAAGTTTTATGAAAATCCGATCTCGGGAAGGGTAAATTATGAACATATCCTTATAGGGGTATTTTAATAATTTAACACTTTCACTGTTACCATTATGATTTCAAATACACCAAAAATCATGAAATATTATAAAATTAAGATCTGAAAAGTTTTATGAAAAATTGAGCTCGAAAAAGTCAAAATTTGAAAATATCCTTATAGCGGTATTTTGATAATTTTACACTTTTTGGGGATGACTGCGATTTCATATACATAAAAAATTATAAAATATTATGAAATTAAGATATAAAAAATTCCATGAAAATCTGAGCTTGAAAAAGTCAAATTATGAAAATATCCTTTATAAGGGGTATTTTGATAATTTTGTACTTCCTTTAGTGCAATAAAAATTTTTAGTATTTTAAAAATCAGCAATTTTGATTTTGAACCACATTGATCTCAATTAAACTTTGAACTTTGAATATTAACCTAGTTCTATTCATTTGATCAAGTTTTATACATTTTTTATTAAGATTCACTTTAGGGTTGACTCGTTTTATACATTTACGAAAAAAAAATCATCCATATAAATTTCATGTAAAAGAATTTGGCAGCAATCATACGGGTCTTTTTTTTTTTTGTTTATTAGGCCAAATAATGGTGCATTTTATGGGTCTTTAAAGGGCTTTTTTACCCACTTCAAACGGGCTTTGTTTAACCATACTAAAATGTTTTGGATAAAATTTGATGTTTACAATGAAGTTTGAGACTTTAAACCTTGGAAACATTGCCATATTCGACAGTATAACATTTTTCTTAAACTTTTTCACAAAAAAATGTTTATTAGATGTTCTTCCCTTATATTTTGTTCAATTCATTTAGTTCACCAATGATAGATATGCAAGCTTTAGATTGAAGAATGTCATCAAAGGTAATGGAATTGTCCAGAGAACTAAAACCAATTGAAAAATATAGCTGACATAAACAAAATAGTGAAATTACAAATTACAACCAATGACATACTTGAGTTATTGTCTTCAAAATGGTGCTTTAATTTGTTTAGAATTGAAAAAATAAGAATACATACCATAATACATGATATATTTATCTAACTAAAACAATGAACAATATTTTGGTAGTTTTAACTATTTTAGTCTTTCAAATTGTTTGAAAGCTCCACGTGGATCATTGATTTTTTCTTTTTTCTCTTGAGATGCTTACAGGCAGCTTTCAACATCTTACTCCACCCTTGAGTACATTCTACAAGGCAAAATTATTAAACAAAAAAAAATTTCTTGTTTCTACTCTATTTTTGTTTTTTCTTTTTCTTGGGACTAGTTCGCATATGGTACTTTAAAACTACATATATATTCTAGATAACTTAATCTAAAAATTAGTATTTCAAATTAATAAGTATCCTTTTAATTTAAAAAGAATGTAAAAAGGATGTAATAGGTTGTAAGTATTTTTTTTAATTTAAAAAAGACTAAATACTAGAGGATTATATGAAAATTTGTAAAAATAAAAATTATATTTGAATGTTTTAAATTTAGAAAGAGATATATCTATCAATTTAGTTTGCAATTCTTTATGTTTCAAATTGTTATTACAACTTAATTTTAATTTTAAAGGACTAGCACCATAGCATCATGTTTTTCATGTAACTAACCAATAATTCGATTTTTTTTCTTTTTCATTCAATTTTATCTTGAAATTCGAATAATTTATGATAGGATAAATTCAAGTATTTTCAAATTTTAATTTTAAAGTTTGGGTATTTCCTTTGGATTTTTTAATTGCATAATTTTATATATTATTTTATCTATTAAAAATATAAATTATCTACATAGTGTCCATGTAGCATACCTTATTAGGTATGGGTGTATGCTATAATATAATATGTGCTAGAAGAATTTGAGACTTGATGACATTTTTGAGGCTGTTGAAAACCAAGTGTTAGAAGAGATGAATGATCTCCTCTTAGTGGAATTCACTACTGATGAGGTATTATCAGCCATCAAACAAATACACCTAACAAAAACCTTAGGGCCTGATGGTATGCCTATTTTACTTTTTCAAAAATATTGGCATATAGTTAGTAATGATGTCGTGCAATTTTTTTTTATCTTTTCTTGATGAGGAGAGAAATTAAAGTGATGTAAACTAAACCAGCATTGCTTTCATCCCTAAGGTTGGAGACCCTAGAAGTATTACCCAGTTTAAACTTATCAACCTTTGTATTATGTTATATAAAATTATTTCTAAAGTGTTAGCTAATAGGCTTAAAGTTGTCCTTCCTACTTGAATTAGTGAGACTCAAAGTGCCTTTATTCTTGAACGACTTATCACTAATAATATGCTAGTGGCATATAAACTCATTTATAATTTGAAAAACAAAAAGAGTAGGCCCAACTGGTTTTCTTGCTTTAAAGCTTGATATGAGTAAAGCTTATGACAAGATGGAATGACATTTCTTGAAAGCTATGGTGGATAGATTAGGTTTTAATTTCATATGGATATCTCTTATTATGCGATTTATTACATCTACTAACAAATTTTGCCTAGAAAGAGATCTCAAATAAGGCAATCCATTATCCTTATATTTATTTTTGATTTGTAGTGAAGGATTGTCAACTTTACTTGCTAAAGCTCAAAGAGAGGGCTTATTCCATTGAGTTAAAGCTAGTCATAATAGACCTAGAGTTACTGACCTACTTCTCACAAATGATAGCTTACTTTTTGCCAAAGTGAATGCAAGCGATGGTGAATGGATGAAGAACATGCTATAGAGATATGAGAAAGGCTTTGGTTAGAATACAAATTTTGACAAATCAACTTTGTTCTTAGTAATAACACTAGTGTAGAACAAAAGAGTGATTGAAAGACATGTTTGGCATCCAAGTTACAATAAATCTAAAGAAGTATGTTAGATTACCTTTCATGGTGGGCCAAAATTGGTCAAAAGCATTTAGAGAAATAAAAAATATGGATTAAATCCAAAATGTGTAAATGGAATAACTAATGTCTTTCAAAGAGAGGCAAGAAAATTTTTATCAAGTCAGTACTTCAAGCCATCCCATCCTACGCTATGAACTGTTTCATGCTACAATGAATTCTGTGTAAAAAGATAAATCGTATTATAGGTAAATGTTAGTGGAGTCAAGGTCTAGGAACAAAAGACATTCACTAGTTAACAAGACGAAAATATGCTTTCCAAAACCCAAAGGCGGGTTGGGTTGTGAGATATGGAGTCTTTCAATAAAGCTCTACTAAAAAAATAAGGCTAGAGACTTTTATAAAAAACTAATACATTGGTATATCATGTTCTTAAAGCTAGATTTTTTTACAAGTTTCTTTCATAGAGGCAAGGATCAGACCTAATCCTTCTTACACGTGGAGGAGCATATGGAGAACCTGTGATGTGCTAGAAAAAAAAATAAGAAAGAAGGTGGGAAATGGATAAAGCATTTGAATATAGAAAGACAAATGGTTACCTACAACAAACATATTTAAGGTACAAATTCTAAGAGCAAAGCTGGACGAGAATAACTTAGTTGTTGAGCTAATTGATAACTAGTTAATGTAAAGGAATAAGGTTGATCCATAACAACTTTTTACAAGCTAGAGTTGAAATTATGTGTGTAATACGGATTAGTAGGTTAGGAAATCTTGATGTATTAGTTTGGCATTATGAAAATAAAGGAGTTTACATTGTACAGAGTGAGAATAAACTTCTTTCTAATGGAAAACAACTTGAAGTT
This sequence comes from Durio zibethinus, assembly GCF_047325235.1. NCBI lineage: Eukaryota > Viridiplantae > Streptophyta > Magnoliopsida > Malvales > Malvaceae > Durio > Durio zibethinus. Next base: position 16,877,843 of record NC_143187.1, read on the forward strand.
AATGCTATAGAGCAAATGAATGATAGCAGTTGATTAGCATGAAAAAAATTATAGGCGGTAGAAGTTCATACCAAAGTCAAAGTGTTGGTGTGGCAATTTTATCATAAAATTATACCAACTATGTTAAATATCCATAAAAAGAAGTTCAATGTTTCTACAATATGCTTAACATGTAAAGAACCAAAAGAATCAATCTTTTTATCTTTTTTTTTTATCTTTTTTATACAAAATATTTTTTAACATATGAATTTACAGAACTTGGTAACTCATCTCTGCCCATTTTGGCCATAATTAAGGCTCCTTAATGAATGCTTTTTTTAACACATATGAGCCTTCCTAATTTGGTGTCCATTTTCTTCTTTTATCATGTTATATAAGCAATATTCCTTCGTTTTCAAATTGTTTGCTCTTCTATTTTCCTTTCTGTCTTATGTCTTTTTTTTCTTATTTTCTGTATCCATTGGCATTTTTTAAATGGTCCTATTGTGAAAAAGAAGTCAGATGGTTTCTGCTTTGATTCATAAAGTGAAAGGAATCAAAACCCTCAATGAATGAAATTATGCTAAAGCAAATGATCAGGCTAAAAATACCTATCCCATTGTTGCTAATCAACTGACCCAATGTCAATAGGGAGTAACCTTTATTCTCACAATGAACAACCTCTTCCTCATTTAAAACTAATTCTCTTTCATAAAATTGCCTAGGTTGTATCTTTTTATCATGTACCCGTATCATCCTTTTCTAATACATTTGTCCATGATAGAGTGGCATAAGTCTCTTCTTTAATAATATTCAACTGTTTAATCGATTATAAACCTAATCTGCTTCTTCTAGTTATACTTCCTTCAGGGCTCTTGAATAAAAAAATTTCACCTTAATTGGTAAAATTGCATCCATTCCATACACTAACAAAAAAGGAATAGCCTTTATGGAAGTACGAACTAATGTTCTATATGTGACCAAAGTAAAAGCAACTTGCCATGCCAATCTTTGTAAGTATCGATCATTTTTTCCACTATCTTTTTGGTGTTCTTATTTGCAACCTCTATTACTACATTCATCTTTGGATGGTAACGTATCGAGTTGTAATGGCTTATCTTAAATTGCATGCACACTTCTTTCATTATCATATTGTTCATGTTATTAGCATTATCAGTGATGATTCTCTCATATAACCCATCCAACATATTTTTTTTCTTTATAAATTTGTATGCAACCAACTGCATCATGCTAACATAAGTAGATACTTTTACCTATTTTGTAAAATAATTAATCATTACGAAAATAAATCAATGTACATTTGAAGTGTTCAAGGTTATAGGTCTAATCACATTCATTTGCCTCATAAAAAAAGGTCATGAAAGTGATGGGAACATGTAATGGCCCAAAAAGAGTATGGATTTTATCTGTATAAATCTGATACTTATGACATCTTCTTGCATGGTTGATACAATCACTTTCTAACATTAACTAGTAATATCCTGTCCTTATCACTTGTCTAACAATTATGTGGCCATTTGCATGTGTCTCACATACTCTCTCATGTACTTTCTCAAGTATTTTCTTTGTTTTTTATAGCATTTATATATCTTAACAATATTTGGTCTTGACTCTTTTTATATAGAACTACCCCATCGAGAACAAATCTCATTACCAGGCTTGTTAAAATCCTTTTATCATTCTCTGACACATGCTTTGCATATTTCTGATGTTTGATATACTACACGATGTAATAATGTCATGGTCAGCCATTAACTTTATCCTTCACACTTGCATAATGTTTTGAAGACTTGAAGAATTGTACTTTAATAGGTTGAATCTCAATATTTGCATTCAGTAAAAAATTATTTTTTAGGCCAACCTTATTTAAATCTATGTAGTCTACTCACATCATTATATTTTCATCTTTTTTAAGAGTTGGCACTCTATTGGCAACCCACTTAGGATATTTAGCTACAGTTAAAAAGCTAGTGTTAAACTACTTTTTGACCTCCTCTTTCATCTTCAAAAGCATATCTAATTTTGTACATCCTAACTTTTGCTATACTCGTTTAAAATCTAGGATTAATGGTAGCTAATGTTCCATAGTGTCTATATTGAGCCCTGGCATGTCTTGATATGTCTATGCAAATACATCCACATATTCTCAAAATAGCTTTTCTAACCTCTGTTGTTCTCTGTATGGAATAAAAGTATCCATCTTTACTTTTTTCTCACTCTCATCATTTCATAGATTAATTATGTCAATGGCCTCTTGATGAGAATTTATTAATTTCTCTTCTTGTTTTACAACAAGTCTTATTAAATCAGTAGGTGAAGTGTAGTTTTTTAAATTCACATCATTAGACTCATTAACTTGAACAAAATTCTCTAAGTTGAATCCTAAATAATCATCATGATCATCCATGATGTTTAATATTTGCATACTTGAAAATTATTAAGATCACAAAGATATAGATGGACATTTTTACATGAATAAGAGATATGAAGATAGATATATTAGCATGAATAAAATATATGTTAAAGAAAATAAAAAAAATAGAAAGAGACAAAATATGTCATAAAAAATACATTGCATTTGACATTTTATTGATGATAATGAAAGATAAGCCAATAAAAACTCTTTGCATACCTTTGGCTAGAGATATTTAGGTTTTTATTATTAATCCAATTAAGGTTCAAGGATTAATAGAAATATACAAACTATATCCTCCAATTAAAAGGAAACATAAATATCTCATTTTCCATCTTCATTGTTTTTTTTTCTCCACTAATTCCAACTTTATTCCTGAGAAGTCCATTTCTAACTCCTTTGTCAGTGTGTTTGCTTCTAACATTTCCTGATAGACATATTCGCTAAATGAAAGGTATCATAAAGGTAAGAAAACACCATATTGTTCCTATTTGATTCCCGCCCCTTGAGACAACTATTCTCCTATTTTTCTTTTCTATCATGATTTTTTTCTTATTTGTAGCAGTTGGTTGATAACCTAAACAAAATCTTTCCTTGTTTTTCATAATTTTTGATGTTTTTTTTTTCATTCCTTATAATGCCATTCTAAGACAAAATTTGGGCTACCACCCTTTCTCGATCATTTGCTCGATTACCATCAATGTGGTTCTTGACAAATAAGGAACATGTGTAATTAAGCTTTCACCCATATATGTGGTATTAACAACTTCAAAAACTCGGTTAATCTTAATCTTAATCTTAACATCTATCCTCATTTCTACAACATCAGTTACCCTTTCAATATGATTAGGTAATAAGTTCTTATCAAACATTTGGCTCACTTTAATATCAAAGTTTAGTAACACAGCCTTCACCAAATTTTACACCTTATATTTCAAGGTTGTGTAATCTCTAAAAAAATAGCCCACATTATGAAAGATATAATCGCATTAGGCATTAAGGTTGTACCATTTAGGATACATAGACTTAAGAGGTTCCAAAGAAATAAGGGCACTAAAGGGACTCTTGATGAGCTATAGGATATATGGTTTCACATCATTCTCTTCTTGTAAGGTACTTTTCGTAGGACAAACTGTAAGGCCAAAGAAGTTAAAGTAGATAATACCTTACAAAGGTGTAGATCTTAGACTGATCTGAAATGTCAGATGAGTGCATGCTCAGGTTCTAAAACTGTACAAGCCTATAGGTTGAGTCTCAACCTATGATAAATGATATCAAAGCTAGCTTTAAGGATACAAACGATATGCCACCGAAGATGGTGAGCCTATGTTGGAGTGAGAAAAGATATCATGGTCTTAAAAAGGAGCCATGAATCTCATCTTAATTATGTACTAAAATTGGTCTTGAGATATATAGGTTCACACTGTCATTTCTTTATGAGGCATATTTTATAAGATAAAACCATGAGGTCAGAAGAGTCAAAGCAAACAATACCTCACAAAGGTATAAACCGTGATAGTTAGGCTAATTTGAGATATCGAATGAGTGCATGCCCAGGTCTTGATGTCGCACAAGCTTGGAGGTTAAGTCTTGACTTATGACAAAAGGTATAACTAGCTCTATGGGGTAGTAGAGATGTACCATCGAGGATGGTGGACCCTCGTAGGAGTGGAGGATGATGTCACTGACCTAAGAAAGAGTCTTAAATTCCATATCAATTGAATACTAGAGTTGTCTTAAAATATAAGGGTTTATACATTCATATTATTGTGAGAAACCTTTTGTAAGGTAAAATTGTAAGGTCATAAGGGCCAGAGCAAATAATACTTCATAAAGGTATAAATCGTGATACTTAACTGTTATAAGCTCTGACCTCTAACTTAAAATTTAGGCAGTCTTAGGGAAGAGATGTGTTTCTTAGGTCTAAGTTAGCCTAAAAACCAAATGTGTGAGCAAACAAACAACTAAAAAGGTAAAATATGCAAGTTAGAAAAAACATAAAGAATGTTGGAATATGCAGTGTATTATTGAAAAATAGTGTTTGATGATGTGAAGATATACAAATGAGGATAAGAGGACCCTCTATTTATAGTTGAAGCGCCTAGCTCTACTTATGGTTGTCTCCTAAAATTAAAAGATTTACATGATTCTTAAAAATTAAAGATTACACATTATTACACAGATTACATGAGGCTTCTTCTGATTTTTAGGGTCAACCAAATCTTTTTACTGAATGCAGTCAATCTTGGATGCCTCTGAAATATTTTGGATCGATCAAGCTTTTTTGGTCTATCTGGGTACAGTACGGGCATGTTATGAGCTTGGTCCTGACTGTGCAAGTAGGCCTACATGCTGTGTGGGTAGTCTAAACACTTCTTTCATGCTTATTGTGCCTACCTTTGTAATTGTCCTTAGTGTTCGAGCCTTGTCCTTAGTGCTTAGGCCTGTGCACCCAGTGCGTCTGCCTAGGGTATGACATTCTCCCTCATTTGATTGTGTAACTCCTTTATGGCATTTTTTATGTGAAACTACTTGATCTAGTCCTAAAACTACCATAAATTCTCTACTAGCTTCCAGTTTACCTTACTGTCTAAAAGTCTTTTCCAATGCATCAAATACTCCTACTTTGGTTAGTTATTCTTTTATCTCACCTCTTGGTCAGTAAGAATGTTGTAGACCTCCATCTCCTATAAGGTTTTAGCTCTTAATTATACACGCTTTGACTCTACCTTTCTTGGATCTCTCTAATTCTTATAGAACGGGTTGAGCATGCTAACATAGAATATCGGGTGTACCTTTAGCTTGGGTGGCATATCCAACTTATAAGCAATCTTGCCTATCCTTTTAAAAACTCTGAAAGGTCTCTCATACCTTCAAACTAAACTTTTGTGCAGCCCTTTATGGTGTATAATAGGGTGTAGCTTCCCTAAAACCAAGTCTCATGCTTGAAACTACACGCCTTTTCGATTCTGCTCTGCCTACTTCTTAGACCTCTTCACGATTTTATGTAGATAAACTTTAGTCAAGTCAACTTATTTCTGCCAAGCCTTAGTAAACTTATACACTATTGGATTAAGCTCTATATAACCTGCAATTATTGAATCGAATGTTAGTGGTTACTGACCTATCAAATCTCAAATGGATTCTGGTTCATTGTTTCACTCCTCTACAAATTATATGAAAACTAGATGACATCTAATAGTTTTAGCAGTCTCTTTGCACGGCACTCATATAGTGCCTAAAATAGACCTATAATAGTTTATTCACTTACTTAATATGTTCTTCAGTTTACAGATACATGTTGGTAGAAAGATTCAAGTTTGACCCTAATAACTTAAACAACTCAATCTAGAACCATCTTGTAAAATGCCTGTTTTGATCATTAATAATGGTTTTCAGTATTCCTTAGTACTTCATCATATTTTTCAGGAACAAATGGGCTGTCTCTTTGGCTGGGTACTCCTTGGTTGCTAGAATAAAAATCTTATACTTGAAAAATTTATCCACCACTACCATGATACTCCCAAACTCTTCTACTTTCAGTAGACTGACTATAAAATCTAGAGTGATGCTTTTTCATGGTCACTCTGGTATCAGTAATGGCTTCAAAAGATCACTTGGTTTCTTGAATTTCACCTTATCCTGTTGGCACACAAGACAAGTCTTCACATAGGCCTCCATATCATCCCTTATGTGTAGCTATAGTATCAGTCTTCTAAAAAGGCTAAGATGTGGCTCACCCTTGGGTGACCAACCCACCGTAAATCATGACATTTTTGTAAAATTTTCTTACAGAGCTTTCCATATTATGGCACAAATAGCCTACTACCCTTGGTGTACAACAAATCATCCTACAACCAAAACCACCTAGTCTTACCTTGTTGGGTATACTTGATGAAAGCTTTGGCTATAGAATTATGCACGAGCCCCTCATTGATGCGTAACAATAAAGACCTCTCTAGTTGGCTAATGGCAGCTAGGTTTACCTTCTTGCTTAGGGTGTCAGCCACTGTGTTTGCTCGCCCTGGCTTATATTCAAACCTAGACTCAAATTCTGTAAGAAAATATTACCAACGAACTTACTTGAGGGATAGTTTTTTTTTACGTCTAGAAGTAGCTGGTTGCTATATTGTTCGTTCTGACCATGAACTTCAACCCCAATAGGTAATGCTGCTAAGTGTGTAAGTAGTGCACCATTATTGTCATCTTTTTCTCCTGAATCATGTACCTACACTCAGTCTCATTGAGCTTTTAGCTTTTAAATACAATCAGATGGTTTTCTTACATTAGCACTCTTCTTATTGTAAAGTCTGATGTGTTTGTATGCACCTTATATAATTTGACATAACCAACATCAATAAGCTCATTGAGCTGCTTCCCTAACTCTTTTAACTCTGGGGGTGACTTTTGGTAAGGGGTTTAGCTGGTGGCTTAACCTTAGACACCAACTCAATTTTATGGTCCACCTACCTCTTAAGTGGTAGCTTGCTAGGCAATTTTACCAGCATTACATCGTTAAAGGTCTTCAGCACTTTTAGTACCTCTAAGGGGGTATCGATCTCTCTCACCATCGATTTCTCATACTTTAAGACAACCAAGAAGGTGTCTCCACCCTTACTCACTCTTTGGCAAATTGAATAGCCTACAGCACTTTGAATCTGATCCCAGACTGCACCTCAATGGTACAAGGCACTAGCATTGTGCATTCAGAATACATAAACAATTGGCAAAATGTATAAGAAAGGCTTTATTTCGAACAAAAAAATCTAAACCAATCGTAAACTCATCATTATCCAAGGGTATTACTTCAATGGTTTCTTACTTTTCCAATCTCCAAACTGTAACTCTATTCCCTGCACTACTTCAATGGCTGAAACCTTTTTAGAGTTCACCATTTTGATGGTACCAATCTTTTTATGTACCTTCAATCTAAGCTTTTAGGCTCTATCACCTAAAATAAACAAATGTAAGGCACTTGTTCTACTAGCATGCTTATTTTTTTACCTGTAACCATTAGATCAGTAAATATCAAGCCCTTTAGCTTGCAACTCCCCTTACTCTAGACAACATTGAGCATTAATAACCCAAGCTTTGTTATTCTTTTTTTTAGCTCATCATCCAACTCATTATCTACAGCAGCCAGTTTGCCCATTTGTGGGTAGTTTTGTGTTATATGGCCTTCTTCATATAGGTAGCATAAGATTGACTCTCAGTCACCCTTAACCTTCTATTTTCTGCCTAGTAATTTACCTTGGATACCCTTGTTCGAATGATATTAGTCTCCATCATTAAACTGCCACTTACGATCTTTTTTCTTAGACTATTTCTCTCTATCCCTCTTATCTATGCCATTCTCCTTAGGCTTGGAAGACTTTGACTTATTCTGTGGCTTGAACTCCAATAAGGACTCGATTGTGGTCATAGCCAACTCACAAACTCTTTTCTTTTATAGCTTGTGCTTTACTTATAGCTTGAGCCCATTTATGAAAGCAAATAGACCCTTGATCTCACTCAGATCTGAAATCTAAAACATCAATTCAAATAACTTTTGGATGTACTCTCTTATGTCTCTCTATTAAGTAAGTTGATGTAACTTCACTTGCAGTTTATCATTGGTGTATTTTGGGTAGAATTGCTCTTTGAACTCTTTTTGGAATTTTTTTTAGGTTTTAATCAAGGCACCTCTGCACCTCACATCATCACACTTACATATCTATCACAATAAAATAATATCAGTAAGATACATAAAAATGATGCTTATCTTAGTAGCATCATTTCATACATTTGTGGCCTGAAAGTACTGCTCTATCCCCTATAGATAGTTGTCTACTTACTTGGCCACCCTAGTCCCCTTGAACTCCTTAGGCTTGAGAATCTCCACAAGAGTCTTAGACATCTCAACGAACATGTCATTCCCAATAGTAGTCTTACAAACAACGAGCTCTTCTTTGAGCTCCTCTATCTCCTTGCGTATGGTCTCAATTTGGGCCTTTAAGGTTGCATTTTGTTGGGTGATCACATCGATGCCTTTATTCAAAGTAACTTGTAACTCCCCTTTGAGCTTTTCGTTAATGAAATCTAACGCCTTAAAGTGAGTATCAACCTTGTCAGGCTTCTCCTTCACATCATTTATGGACCCTTCCACCTTGGCCACACACCCCTCTAGGGTAGACCAAATGTCTCTTTAATTGGCTTTCTTGCCCCTTTCACGATCTTGCTCTGGGCATCTGGTTGTTGGCTAGCAATATCACTCTGGAATGCCATTTTCACGAATACCTTAAGTGCGATCTGAACACCACCGAACATAACATGCGTAAAACTTGCTTTGATAACAACTGTCATGGGTTTTGACCTTTGACTCAGGATTTATGCGACTTTAGACTAAGGATGTGTTCTTTAGGTCTAAGTTAGCCTAAAAACTAAGCGTGCAGGCAAACAAACAATTGAAAAGGCAGAATACGTAAGTTAGAAAAAACACAAAGAATGCTAGAATATACAATGTATTACTGAAAAATATTGTCTAATGATGTGATGATGTACAAATGATGGTAAGACGACCATTTTTTTATAGTTGAGGCCCCCAGCTCTATTTATGATTATCTCTTAAAATTAAGAGATTTACATTATTCTTAAAAATCATAGATTACATATTATTACACATATTACATAAAGCTTTTCTTGCTTTTCAGGGTCAACCAGATTACAATAGTCTTTTTTTTCATCAATGATTATTAGACTTGAGCTGCTATGTTTCTCCATTAGTGGGTATATTTTTAAAAAGTTTTGGTAGACCTTTTCTCCATATTCTACAGAGATAACATGTTTGGCCTATGTCTACCACATGTTTATATTGTGTAATAAAAAGCCTAGCTAAATCTTTCTATTAGTGAATTTTGCTTGGGTCCAGCTAAACATACCACATTACTAAGAGTAAGCGTGTCCTATCATCTTTCAACAATATATAATAATATTAGCCAAAAGGCACTTGGTCCTATCATACGTTTCAAAATTTGAAACTTTAAATTTTGTTGGTGTGATGAGGCTAAGCTCTAAACTCAACTCATTAGCATTAATGTTTTCATACACATCATGCCTCTTAATCGTCTTAAGCTTTTCTTCCAACAGATCATTCTTGTTTTGCATTTTTGTGTTTTTCATCAACTTTGACATCCCCTTTAAATTCTCTTACTCTTTGGGTATTATAAAGATTTGGTACCACAATAGGATCAAAAAGAGTAGACCCTAGATTGTCATTTATCTAAATTGGAGATGGCCTAGTAGAAAAACCAATAAAATTGTAAGGCTAATGACTTGTTGGAGGTGCCTATGCATTATGAGGATTTTAAGTATATGAAAGTGTGAATCTAGGTAGATACATCACTCTTTAACAGTGACTTCTTCCCTTACTATCGATGTCTCAACAATTTCCTTCCCTTTTAAAAGTCCCATTAGTATATGCTTTAATTCCATCAATTATCTATCAATATTTGATTGCATTTCTATGATTGTTTCCCTTATTTCCTCTTGAACATTCTCATTCTTTTCAATTCCATTTGCATTATCATTTTTTATGATTCTAGTACAAGTCCGTGTATTATACGTACAAGAAATAAGCTACTCTTACTTTCTAGTATGCGTTATCCTTAAATCTTTATTAGTTATCATAAGTTAAAAACACAGGGTGTGAAATTTGTTATTGCAACTTTAAAAGATTATTCCTTGAAAGTCCTCCAATATTTAGACAAGACCTTTAAGGATATCTTTTTGCTTCAAAAGTTTATATAAGTATATTTACAATCATCATTTCTTATCTTAAGTTGGCATGAAAAAAATTTTGTTCAAGCAAATGATCCATGTTATGCATGTCAAGATTTAATTACTCTTTTTTGTAAAAAGGAAATCCTTTAAACCTTTTCCTATTTTTAAACAGTGTTTATTAAAGGTACTATTTTGCCTCAAAAGTTTGATGAAAGTGTATTTATAATCATCATTCATTTTTTCACAAGCTCATTTAGTGGATTATTTAAAAAGCATAAATGGAGACATTCATTTTTGGACAACTTAAATCATAGAAATTTTCATTAATTCCAAAATTTTGAGGGTACATATCATCAACCACCCTAGAACAAAGTCCATAAAAATTTCACACTTGCTCACACTACTCTTTCACCTCATTCAAGAAATCGAGAAAAAATTGATCATTACTACTAGTGGACAGAACCTTTTACCTAAGGGTTTTTACCTTTACTATCATCACCCTAGCCTACTTGACTGTCTTATGAATTTAGGTGTTCAAATGGTTGATGTACATCTATTTTCTTAGTTTTTGGCTTTCCAATGTTTTTAAGCTTCTACTTCTTGACGACATGAGTTCTTTCACTTTGCTTCTCTTTTTTGCCACTATTTATGCATTAAGGTAATGTAATCCTTATTTTGTTTAACTATTGTCACAAGCCTTTGATCTCTATGTTAAGTGAGTCTTTTTCCTCATAAATGGCCAAACATATCTTCTTTTCTTTTTTTCCTTTAGCCTTTTATTCACTTTTTCTTTCTTAGTCAATCTTTTTCTATTTGTAACAAGCACGTTTTCTAAATCTTTCCTTTCTCGCACCAGCTAAGCAATATTTTTTTCATTTTCCTAAGCCTTACATTTCTAAAGTTGTATTTTCATTTTATGTCACTCTATCTCTTTTTGATGCCTACTATTTTTCTTTTTTTTTTTTTTCTTTCAATTGAACTCTAAACCATTTATTTTTCAAATGTAATTCCTTGAGCCACATCTCTTTATTTTACAACCTTCTTGAGCTTGTCTTTTATGCACTCTCCCTATATCTCAATTGCCTCAACTTTTCTTATAATTTTAGATTTCTTTTTTTATCTTTTTTTTCTACCTCAAATTATATCCTAACAACTTCTGCTTCTAACAATGGTGCTTTGGCTCATTAATCGACTAGTTGGACTGATTCATGATCAAATAAAAGTATAATGTCATTGACATGCTTGGCCTTTTATACCGAATATCCTAAAGTGACATCATTAATGTACCTTTCTAATTCTAATTTGAATGTTTGTCCCCAAACCCTTATGATACTATATACTCTAGCCATGTAGTTTTCCTTACCATAGTCAAACTCTATATAATCTAATCCTTGAGTCATTGAGATAAATTGTTGAGATCTATACTGTCTTTTAACTATTAATAAGGTGTCACTAGTAGCACTTCAAATTCCAAGCAATAGAACCCAATGTTGGTTTCACAACTTTACATGATCAAGATGCGAGGTATCTAAGAAGCCTTCCAAGTTACTCTATACCTTTTTAGGCTTCAGAAGAACTATTCATTATTCCTTAGAGAGATTTTTAGGCCAAACTTTTACATTAAACTCGACAACAGGTGTCAAAGACTTTATGTACAACATCAAAATAGCTATGTTAATACCTTAAAAATGGTTTTGAACCCAAATGTACAGTAGTTGAATGCATCTTACCATTATTCCATCACCTTTCATTTGGCAATGATTCAATAATCTAATAGTTTCTAACAAAACAGTCAGTGAAAGATTGATCTTTTGTTCCAACTATGTGAAAAAGTCAATCACTAAGGCTTTTATGTATCCTAAAACCTTTGAGAAGATTATTAAACCATAAACCACCAAGGCAAAGATATATATAATCTGGTATTCCTTAGGGTTCTGAAGCATAACATCTTGCAAGAACATCCATGGTATACCTTCGATAGCCCTTTTTTTCTTATTAATCAACTGAACATTTACGTCAGTTATCTTTGCCAATTTCTTTTTGTAACTTAACAGATTTTGAGCTTTCCAATATATCCTATCAGGCTTGGGTAGCTCTAGACACAACAAGACAAAATACTCTTCTACAATGGGTGTTAAGTCTTCCTTATTGAATGTGAAGCACGAATATGATAGATTTCAAAACCTCATTATTGCCTTTAACAACTGATCAATAGGCTTTACTAAAACCAATAAAGCAATATCTCTATACTTGGCCGTAAAAGTTGTTTTCTTCTTTGGCTCCCACTAATTCTAAATACCCTCTAGATCCATCACATCATTTCACCTCAAATCCAAATGAACTCTCTCTAAGAGACTTGAAACATACCTATCTGCCAAACAATCCCCTTTTATCTATTGCTTATTTTCAAACTATTTCTTGACTTCTCAAAATTACTTACTAACAGATTGACATACTAGTGACTCTTGAAATTCCATGAAAATCTCTCCTAATAAGCTATCTAAAATGAATGTCTCTAATGTTTTATGTCAAAAATGATGTATACAACAAACAAAAGAAAACACAGAAAACATAAAACTATTAGTAAAAGGAAAACTTTAAAATTCAAATGTAATGCAAAAATTAAATTAATGTTTCCTAGCAACTTCATCTCTTTCTTTTTTTTTATTTTTTTCTCTTTTTGATTATTGATTTTTTTTAAACAAGTAGGATCGTTATTCCTAGTAATTTTCCTTTTTTAGTTCCTTTTTCATCATCATTATTAACAGAAACAAATCAACAAATTAACAAGTTTAACAAAAAATCAAATGAAAAAGGTAAGAAGTGTTCTTTCATATGACTTAATTAGGGTAATTTCTATAAAAAGGGTGTGGCATGACTTCCTGGCTTCGTAGGGTTCACTATATATTAGGTTGGAAATTTATGCATCTAAATATTCTCAAATTACTCTGCACATCATCGTCTATTGTAGACTAGTGAAGCACTTTGATCCTTACCCATTATAGGCTACAAATAGAGAAGGTTTAATTTGAGTGAGAGTGTTTAACTAGCCATTACGAAGATATTCATCTTACAAGAGCCTATCTATTTTACTTCATCTTAAAAAGAGTTAGAGCTCAGGTATTGAACTTATGTATGCATTACATATGTGAGTGCATGCAAAAGAACATACAAACCTTTCATATTTTACCAAAATTCCCCTATCTTAAATGTCCCATGATTCATTAAAAACAAGATAAATAATAGCAACTTAAAATAAATGGCATGATTAAATATGTGCATGAAATGTAAATCACTTTTTTGTTTTTTTTTTTCTAAATTCATGTTTTTGGAAAACAAAAAAATCATAACAATTTTTTTCAATTTTTTTATTCTTTTTCAAATTATCACCTCTTTAAGAAAACAAGAAAAATGAAATTAAGGAATTAAAATTAAACATTAACTAGGACCATTAAACCAAAACTTAGAATAACATGCAATCAATTTTTGGCTTAGCTCTAAAAAAAATCTCCCTAGTGAAATCACCAAATTATTGCAATTTACAAGTTCAAAAACCCAACCGCTAGATATGGAAAAATAAAATAAATTTTAAAAAATATGAAAAATATAAAACCACCATCAATCTTTTTTAAGCTATGATTGATCACTTAAAAAGTTTATCATTTTCATAAAATACTAAAACGAGTTTAAAAGTTATTAAAAAAAGTTTTGGTCTATGAAAATGGAGTTGAGTTTGGGAGTTTAGTTATGATAGAGAAAGATTAGCATCCCACACTGCCTATTAAAAACAGTACCCATTGATTGAATATTCTCTTTGAGTTTTTGTAAAAATGATCCTAACATTAATGTTTATGAATTAATTTCTTAAATTTTATTTATTTCTTCCAAAATTATTTCTTGACAACAAATCGCTTTGAATTTTATGTTTTACAAACAAATCATTTCATTTTTTTAATTCTTGAAAAAACAACTAATTATTTTGGATCAAGATAAAAAATTCTAAGTATCGAAACACCTTTTTCATACCCTTATATTTATGCAAAATTTCAAAAAATGTCCCTAACTTTAAGAGTTTTCAAGATGCCTCACAAAACTAAGATAATATTTCACATAAATGATAATCATTAAGAATACCTTTATATTTAAGCCAAATCTCGAAGTTATTTTCACTTGAAATATTACCTTATTTTATTTTTTTTAAATAAATTTTTTTTAAAATATTTTATTTGAAAAATTAAGTGATGCATGAACAACATGATATATAATATATGCATGACAATCAAAGAGAAAATGGCAAAAATAAATGCTTGAATCTAATGACAATTCAAGAATGTTAATGCATGTGACAATTTATGGAAATGAAATGTGAATGCATGAAAATGGGTATAAGGTATACTCTTAAAGTTAAAGCTTGGTTTAAGGAATGGTTTGGGGTTTCAATTTAAAGATATGATGCTCGATTTAGGGTTTAAGTTTGGCTTAGGATTTGGGGTTTGGTTAGGAGTTTGAGTTCAATTTAAGGTCTAAAGGTTGAATTGGAGGACTTGATTTAAGGTTTGGGTCCAGTTTGGGTTTAGGGTTTAAGTTTGGTTTAGGGTTTGGTTAGGTTGGGGTTTTGGTTTGGTTAAAGGATTGGTTTAAGGTTTAAACGGTTGCTCTAGGGTTTAGTTTAATGTTTGGGGTTGGTTTAAGTTTTGGTGTTAGTTTCGAGCTTAGTTTAGGGTTTAGAGTTAGTTTAAGGTTTGTGCTCGATTTAGATTCATTTAAAGTTTAGGCTTGGTTTGGGGTAGGTTCGAGTTTAGGGTCTAAGCTCAATTTGGGGTAGGTTCTAGGGTTGGGGTTAGGGTTGGTTTTTATTTAGGGTCTAAAGGTTTAGGGCCTGAGGTTTTGTGGTTGTTTTGGCGTTTGGTGTTTAAGTTATGGTTTATGGGTTTGGTTTGGGGTTTAAGGGTTTGGGATTTGTTTGGGGTTTATGGTTTAAGTTTAGGATTTATGGGTTTGGTTTGGTGTTTAAGTTTAAGGTTTGACGTTTAAGTTTGGGGCTTTAAGGTTTTGCATGAATAATTCATGTGACAAAATAAATAAACATGGTATTAAAGCAAAATATAACATTTAATCCATGAAATGGGACTGCATAAAAAAAACTAAAACTTAAGGCAAATTCATAAACACTTCATAAACTAACAATGCATGCAAAAACATTACTAAAAAAAAATCAAATTCCAAGGGATATGGGAATGAATAAGGTTTGGCCAAGCTATGGACAAGGCTAAATAGACACCTTAATGGCCATTTGAGCATTCCTTTTATTGCCTAAACCATGTGACTATGTATCCACTATGTTCATTCAACACAAATGCATGAAAATAAGGTTAAATCCTACTAAAAAATCTACTTATTCAACATTTTTACCCTTTGAAAGTTTTATCAAACACATAGAGAACATGAAAATATAACTAAAAATAAAAGCAACAAGCATGAAATGTCAACTTCTTGGCCAAGAAACAAGTTAGAAGTCTCAGCTAAGCAATAGGAATGTTAGGCCGAGAGCTTCCAATAGTTTATCCATAATTATTCCCTTATTTCTTTTAGCTAAGATATGCATCAAACACTTAGAAAACTACCTTGTAAAGGCATTTTATTATCAAAATATTTTCATTAATCATGAAAAAAACTATCAAGAAGAAAAATGCTAGAAACATTCACATGTGCCAAACAACTAACATAGCTCATTACAGTAGTAGACTAACATGAAAATAACCATTAATACAACCACAATTAGAATATAATCCATTAATCCAAGTAATCAAAACATAAGAAACAACCAAAGGAAGGTTCGGCCAAGCTATGGAAAAGCATGGGATGAAACTTCATGGTGGATTTATGGTTGATTTTTTATTCTTCTTACTTCAAACTATACCATTGATTTGGTTGGTTGAATTTATTGAATCAAAGATGAAAATATTGAAGAAAAAAACTATAGGAAGAGTTGTTTTCTCTTGAAAAATAAAAAAATTAAACATTTTCCCTCCCATTTTGCTATATTCCATGCCACTTTCTTCTTACTGCCTTTTTTTCCTTTTTTTTTTTTCATTTCCATCTTTTTATGATGAAAATATTGAAGAAAAAAACTATAGAAAGAGTTGTTTTCTCTTGAAAAATAAAAAAATTAAACATTTTTTCCTCCCATTTTGTTGTTTTTCATGCCACTTTCTTCTTACTGCCCTTTTTTTTTTTTTTTCATTTCTATCCTTTTATGATGAATTTAAAGGCTATGCAAAAGTTTCTCAACCTTTGGGTCAATTATCCATCTAATGCCTAGCATAATCCTTCCCTTTCTCTTCAAACTTAATGATCAAACAACCACCTTTGACTCTAAGATTTAAACCTTTGAAAGATCAATGGCTCAAAATGGATATAACACAAAATTAGAACATTTAGTGCAACTATTTTAAAGGGAAAATACTATTTTACCCCATTAGTATTCTTAGCCTTTTTACATGATTTTATTAAAGGCCTATGATCCTGTCTTTATTTATGTGATTTTAATGCACCAAAAATCATAAAATAATATTTAACCATAATCTAGAGCTTTTTGTGAAAAATTGACCTTAGAAAAATCAAATTATGAAAATACCCCTAAAGACCATTTTAGTAATTTCAATCTTTTTAGGGTACAATTAGGGCTTTTAATGCACTAAAATTCATGAAATAATATCAAAATATGATCTAAAGCTTTTTGTGAAAAAATAACTTTGAAAAGGCTAAATTACAAAAATATCCCTAAAGGGTATTTTGATAATTTTAACCATTCCTAGGTGTGATTAAGGTTTTTAATACACTAAAATTCATGAAATAATATCAAAACATGACATGGAGTTTTCGTGAAAAACCAACCTTGATAAAGTCAAATTGAAAATATACCCTTAAAGGTGTTTTGGTAAGTTTATCCTTTCTAAGATGCAATCATAGCTCTTAGTGTTTCAAAATCACAATTTTGTAAATCCCAAGCTTTATCAATCCCACTCAATTGTGAATTCCAAGGGTTGACTTGATTTCGATAAAATTTGATCGATTTTGTTTAGGTTTGACTTTGTTTGACCATGTTTGATTAAGTTTAACTAAGTTTGGCCACGGGATATTCGGGTCAATTTGATCTAAAATTTAGTTTTAAAAATTCACAAATGTTAAAGGAATTTTAGATATAAACTAGGTTGAACTTTAAAGGCTTTATAACTAGCAGAACCTACCCAAACAAAATTAAGTGTCTACATCTTCCATGTGGATGAAAGTTTGTCAATTACGAAAGATACAATGAAAAACTCATCCATTTCCATCTTGTATTATTTGAACTTATTCAATATGATATCAATTTTAACAAATTGATCCATGACCAATTTAAAAATCGATCATCTTGTATGTGTTCCATTTTAAACTAGGAACTTTTTGCTTATAGCATTTTCTTTCATGTATTTTGCATCCAATTTATCCATTACTTATTTTACTCATGTACATGAATATATGTATCAAGTAAAGAATCAAACATTCCACTCATAATACAGCCCATTCATGTGTAGTCATTATTCTCCCACTTTTGCCTTTTCACGAATATCATTGGGAGTTTCATTCTTTTTCCCTTATGGCCTAAAAGTTGTAAAAACATATGTTATCTTCAACGTGGTGAGGAAGATGTGCATCTTTTGTTTCCATCTTAAGAAGTTGCCTCAATCAAAATGTTTCAACATTTAGAAATTGGTTATCATCTCTTTTATGGAATTGAACTTGTCCATTCTGCAAGAAAATTAAGCTTTAAGATTGTAAGAAATACAATGTTATAGAAAAACAATATAATATGTGTTGTTGTAAATTAACTTATGAACTTTTTGTAGCCTTCTCTATTGCACCTTATGTTAAATAAAATGGAATCTTCAATTATGAACGAAAATGGCTTCAAGGTATTTTATTAATGTTATTATCTTTAAGACTTATTTTGCCCTTACCAATTATGATTTGCAAAAAAGGTTAATTCAAAGTGCCTCTAAGATATAATGAAACCTTGTTTTAATCACTTTAGCTAGTGAATTCAAGCCATTAAAAACCTCTTAATTAAAGACAAAAATACTTTGCCTTTAACAAGATTTTCTATAGCAAATAGTGCCAAAAAATCTAACCTTCTACTTAAGAAAAAATGGAATAAAGGAAAAAATGTTTATGAATTTTTAGGATATCATAAATGAACTTACAACTTCTTTGTTTATAGAAATTAAATCCTAAGGTTGTGATTCTTTGATTGTGTTATTTTAATTAAATATCATTTCTTTTAATAAAAAAGTCACATTTATGAATAATTAAGGACTAATTGGTTCATTCAAATGATTAGACTTTTCATTCTAAGAGAAACCATTTTACGTGTTTTTAGAAATTGCAACTTTTCAACTCAAGTAGTCAATTCCACCATGAAGGTAGTTGACTGCCCTTGTTTATTTCCAATTTCCAAAACATTGCATTAAACAAAGCAATTGACTTTTTCATAAAGCAATCAACACCCCACCTAGTCAAAATGCTTTCAACACTAAGACAATTGATTTTTTCACTAAGCAATCGACTTCCCTCTAATTAAAGAAGGGTTCCACCTATAAGGAAACTAACTACTTTTCAGAAGACTACCTTGGCAAATTTCATTTTCTAGAAGACTCTTAATCAATAGTAATTAATTTCAATAAAATTAGGAATTGACTAGCCTGTTTCTGTTGAAAGTCTAAGGTAATCAACTTCTAATTGTATGGTAGTCGACTGCTATATATGCAATCTTCTTCCTTTAATTCTTTTATGTCTAGAATTAAACCTTTTAACCTTAAAACCTTAAGCTATTCTATTGTTTAATGTGATTTTTCTTTGATTAAATGTTTATACTTAACCATAATTTCCTTTTTTTTTTTAAATCATTCTAATACATATCAAAGGCAATAAAGGTTGGTTTAATTTAGCAATAGTTACGGCGTTCATTAGGCCAAATCTGATCTTTTGTCATCACCATATACTTTAGCCAGCTAATAAAAAAAAGAAGAGAAAGGAAAAAGAAAAAAGAGAAAAAAGAAGAGAAAAATACCAATAAAAATTTTGGAAAGTAGTTTTAAAATTTTAAAATATTTTATCAAGTACTATATAATTTAAAATAATAAATTTTAGAATTTTTAATAATTTTTTTATCTTTAAATATAATATAGATTTTTAAAATTAAAATGAAATAAATAAATAATATACATGTTAACTTGTTGATGTCTATCGTTTGTCTTGCCAACTATTGCTTAACATCATACTTAACATAAATATGTAAAAAAAGACAAGTTCATAATAACATTGTAAGTATAAAAACTAACAAGTGACTTTTAAAAGTACAGAAACTAAAAAAATATGTGACTTAAAACTTAGAGACCACATGTACTATATTTTTAACTAATAATTTTTTTAGTTTTAAATGATAAATTTAGTGCATTATTTTTTTTTATCTTATATCTTTATGATATTTAAAATGAATCTGTCTTGTTAAATAATTTTGGATCCCAAATGCTTGTAAAAATGTTCTCTCAAGTTTATTTAAACTTATTTATGAGTAAAATTTCAAATAATTATTGTCATATTCTTTATTATTAATTGATTCATACATCTATCAAACTACATAATTTTCTTAATTTTAATTAAAAATATAAATAAATAAAAATAATGATAATAAGTTAAAAATTAAATCTCACAATAAAAAAAAAACTTAACTTTTGCACCTAGCACTTAACAATTGACATGGTATTGCCATATTACCATGCAATTAAAGATTAATGGTTTAGTGACAAAAACACTTACTCAAACTTTAGTGATTAAATCGAAATAATTAGGTGACTATTTTAAAATCATGACCATAGTAAAGTAACCGGTAATTTATTTTACTCTAAAAAATCAGTGGATTAGGTTCGTTGGCAAGGAAGGTTAAGGGAAATGATGTAACTCTTTAAGGAAGGACCTCTATAAATGGTCGTGTTTGCATTATTTATCCTTTATCCTCTATTTAATTTCAAGTTTATTATACTTTAATTTCAATTTAAATCACCCTTATTAGATTGCAAGGCTATGTTTAAGTTAACATGGTACAATATTGAAGATATAATTCAATGAAAAGATCACAAATGAATACAAAGAATAAGTCTAGAAGCTTAAGAACACCTAGAACATTCTTAAAATGAAAAATATCAACTTTCAAATCTTTGGAATGGTGTATCTTACTCTTAAAAGGTGATGAAGGCTTCTTTTTATAGTGGGATATGATTTCTAACCATTGTGAATGATTAAGAGTGAGAAATAGCTATTGCAACCTTTAATTTCAAGCTAATTTAAAATTGATCTATGCAAGTTGATTGATCATTTGTTTCAAGAGATTGATATTTTGCTTCAAATTTTAAAATTTTAAATGTTAAAAACCAAGGGATTAATCTTTTTGATGAAAAAATTGGTCATTTCATGTTTCAAAATTGATGGGAGCATTCTATTTTACAAAAGATCGATCCTTTGAAAGTGTGAGTTGATTTGTGGGTAAAAAACCACATAAGGATTGATCTTGTGATAGAGGATCGTATATAGATTAAAATAACAAAAAAACCCTTAACTTATCACATTATTTAGATAAACCCCTATACTTTTATTAAATGCAAATAAGTCATTAACCTTCAATTTATACCTAAATAGGCTCTTAACATTTAATTTGTATCCAAATTAGTTTTTAACATTTAATTTGTACCTAAATAATCTTTTAATATAAATTTTGAAGTTAAGGCTTATATGGATACAAACCAAAGGATAAAAACTTATTTAAGTACAATAAAAGTTAAAAGGCTTTTTTAAAAAACATGGAATAGTTCAAAAGTTTTTTTAGTATTTTAAACTTACATATATTAAATTTATTTCCATGCTTTATTTTTTATGTTTTAGTTATTTACTCTTCCTATGAATGTTGTAAACTGTATCTTTGAATTATGTATTTTTTTTAATGTTTAATGGACCACTAAGGTTGTTAGCTCAGTTGTATTTTTTGGCAAAAAAGTAACAACACCTTTAAATAAAAATCCAATAATCATTTAAGCCCCTAATATTTCATTAGAATCAATCAAACTTTGGATTTTCTATTTTCAACTCATTTGAACCCTTAAACATTTATTTTCACTTAATCGAACCCTTAAACATCTATTTTCACTTCAATTGAACACTTGATTAGATGAAAATGGGAGTTGAAGGTTAACCAATTTTTATATAATAAGCATTAGATTGGTGAAAATATATGTTTAAATGCATAATTGATTGTAATAAAATGATAAAGACTTAAATGGTTATTGAATTTTTGTTCAATAATTTTTTTAATCCTTTAACCTATCTTTTTAGAGGCATGCATACATAACAACATGAAACATTCAAACTATTCATAAAATTTATATTTGCATTAAGTTTAAGATGATGATATAATATAATACAAATAGAATATGTGGATAAATAGAGCCTAGGTTTATCTTAGACAAAGTTTTGAATTTGATTCTTTCTAATCTTGTACTCAAATCTTCAAACCAAATTATTTGGAAAAGATAAGCGTTTATATAAATTAATTAAATGGCAATTGTCAACTGATATAGAGCTCAAATTATATAATTTTACATTTAACCTTTAAGAGCTATTTTTTTCATCAATCGTGTGATTTTCAAATTTATTTTTTTAAACAAATATTTATCAATATTATGTTTTGTTTTAAAATTAAAAATATCATAATAGTATTTATCAAAAAAATGATAAAAGTAAATTTACACAAAAATTAGAAGTATGAGGATATTTACACTACTAATAAAAAATTTAATAATAAAATTAAACCACTCAATAAATGAATTTTTAAAGCAAATTCATAATATAAATCCTGCAATTATATGGGCAACATTGTTGCCATGTGTCAACCCTTCATTTTGTTTTGGTTTATTAACACGTGTTTATTTTTATTTTTTAAAAAAATACTTCATACTTTTTTTAATTTTTAGCGAGTTTATTTTTTAAATATTTTTTTGTAAGTTCACTCTTTGTTCATAGGACCAACCTTCTTTTCTTTTTTCTTTTTTAATTTTTAGCTTAGGTGCCATGTGTTTTTTAATATTTAATAAGAAATTTTATTTTATAAAACCCACTTTATATTAATTTTTTCTTATTTTTCTTTTTTTTTCATAAAAATTTTTGAATATTTTATTTTATTTTTGTATTAAACCTATTTGATATCAAGTGTTTTTTTCACGTGTTTGTTTGTTTTTCAATTTTTAAATTTTGCTCTTTTTTTTATATATTTAATAAATAAATTTTTTAGACTTCATTTTTAAAGAGACTGATTTTATACCAAGGATATCTCACATGTTAAGACAACTAATTTTTTCTATATTTTTTTCTATTTATATTTCTTATTTTTTATTTAGTAAATAATTTTTAAATATTTTAAATATTTTAAATATTTTAATGTTGGGTCCATTCAATATTATTATTAAAATATTTTTTTTGTTACTCTTTCTTTTATTAATTTGATAATTTCTTTTAAATAGATATTAATGGAGATATTGAGTTGCATTCAAATTTGATTTTTTTCTTCCTTTCTTTTTTTTTTTTTTTAGTTTTTCTAAATTCATGACATAGATTTTTCAAAAGAAAAAAAAAACTTATCATTTCTGATATTATATGCCAACTTAAGTTTCTTATTTTTTTTTATCTTTTTTTCTTTTCCTCTTTTTTCTATTTAATAAATATTTTAAATATTTTTTATTTTTATTTGTAGGGGCAATTTTATATTATTAATTAAAAATATTTTTTCATTATTTGTACTTTTTTATAATTAAATAATTTTATAAAAAAATATATTAACAAAAAAGTAAACATGGCATCTAGATTTTTTTTTGTATTTTTTCTAATTTTTTTTAGTTTTAGAGTATAAAAAAAGAATTTAGATAATGATATTTTTAATCGATAATATCAAATTGACCTATAAAAAATATGACAAAAAAATTATTAAATATAAAAGAGAAATAAAAGTAAAATAAAAATATTAATCTACAATATAAATTTTGTAAGGAAAACTTATCATTATTAATGTCACGTAGCAATTTGACTTTTTTTTTTTTTGTTTTTTCATCTTTTTTAACTTTTTTTCTTTCTTTAATTTTTAGTTAGATAATTAAAAAAAAAAAGGTAATTGTATGTATACACATTACCCTTTTTTTTTTTTTAACCTTTTTAGGTATTTAAAAAAAAATTAGTGATAATTTACAAAAAAAGCAATCAATTAATAAATTTTTAAAGAAAAATATCGATGAAAGTATGGATAATAAAACAATCTCTATCTGATGGGTTTCATTCATTCGAATCAGATAGGTGTGTTTTTTTGTTTGGGATCAAATCAAATTTTTTTTTAAAAAAAAATTAAAATCAAATTAATGCAGGTTTATGGTGTTTCATCTTGTCTTGATTATATAAATTAAATTAAATTTTTAATTATATATTTATATATGTATTATCTTAATAAAGTTATTATTTAATTCATAATTTAATAAAAATAGTATATTAACATGTAATTAAGATGTAATCCATCTATACATTTATTATATAAATTTGACTAATTTTTAATTTTTGTATGATTTTTATTCAATATCTAGACATATAATCTTATGTTTCAATTTTTTTTATATTTTTGTTTTAACATCTTTTTAAATTTAGATAAATTTTGTTAAAAATATATATGTGCTCGCATGGCACCTATATTTGCTTTTTTTTTTTTTCCATTTAGCTTTTAAAATTAGATAAATTTAATGACTAAAGGAGCTTATGGATAGAAATGATAAAATAATTTGCATATGATAAGTCCTAACTTAATTGGGATGTCTATGTAATACCCAACGAGTTTTTCTTTTTTTATTTTTTTTATCTTTTTAATTAAAGTTATTTTATGAAAAAGAAACCAATGAATGTGTCCACATATCATCTCATTTGGGTTTTTATCTATTTTATTTTTATATTCTTAATTAGATAAATTTACTAGCAAATGTGCCAATTATAAAAATACCAAAACGATCCACATCTGACAAATTTTGATCTATCTCAATTAGGTGAAGGATGATATTTTAAATTGAGAATGAGTTGAGACAAATCAAACTTTTTTTTTAAAAAAAATCAAGTTGACACTGCATTTGCAGTGATTTGTCCGAATTCATTTCGATATATATTTTATTTTTTATTTAGTTTATACATATATATGTATTATATTAATAAAATATTTTATTTGATAACTTTATGAAGTCTTTTCCTATTGTTTTTTTGTATTTTTTTATCCCTTATCCCTTTTCTCATTCTTTGATATTTTTATTGGATTAATTTTACAAGAAAAAAATTAATTAAAACATAGGTTTATATTTGATATACTGTTAGTATATAAATTTTATATATTGTTAATAAATTTATACATTGACAATACATAAGATAATATCACTTTATTTGTGAAATAAATTAAATGATGTTATCTCATTAATGAGTAAATTTTTTTTTAAATTAAAATTTTGTATAATTATTTTAAGAATTGATATTTATTAATTAATAATATATAATTATTTGATTTATTAATAATATATAAAATTTATACACTAACATTTCGTCAAATATAAACTCTTAAAATATTTGCATTTCATTATCATTTATTTTATTATTTTATTTATTTTTTATTAGATAATTTTTTTTAAGAAATATGATAAATAAATATGAAAAAAAAAAGTGTACATTAAGAAAATTAGATGAGGGTTCAAATTTCAGGAATGAGTTGTTGTAATTTTCCCCTTGTTTTGTTAACCATAACTTGTTGATTCTGATCGAGCTCCGTTACCGCTCCCTCTCTTTCCTCCGCATGGTCTCCTATTCGTGGTTTTTTATGCAGTACCTTTGAGAGAGATAAACCCTCTTATTCTATCTTTACCGGTTTCGAGCGATTTCCATTTCAGTTTCCCGTCCACATATGACCATGAGCAGCGCCACCAGAGCCAGAAACTTCCGCCGCCGTGCGGATGAGGTCGACGACGATGGCAATGGAAACGATGATAACAATACCCCGACCGCCGCCACCGTTACAAAAAACCCCTCTTCTTCAAAACCCGCCTCAAAGAAACCCCCGAAACTCCTAAGTTTCGCCGACGACGAAAATGATGAAGAAACAACCAAACCCTCCTCGAATAGAAACAGAGATAAGGAAAGAGAAAAACCGTTTTCTTCCTCTCGTCTTTCCAAACCCTCATCTTCTCACAAGATTACCTCCACGAAAGACCGGAAAAAACCTTCTCCTTTACCTTCCAATGTCCAACCCCAAGCTGGGACTTACACCAAAGAAACATTACTTGAGCTCCAAAAGAACACGCGCACCCTGGCCGCCCCGTCCTCACGCGCTTCCTCTCTTTCATCTGAGCCTAAAATTGTCCTTAAAGGCCTTCTCAAACCCCAATCCCAAAATTTAAACTCCGAGCCAGATAATGACTCTCTAGAGAAACTTGATAAAGACGACGCAGAGTCTAGGTTGGCAACGATGGCGATTGGTAAAGGGGTGGATCTGGGTTCTTCGGCTTTTATGGACCAGGCAACTATTGATGCTATCAAAGCGAAGAAGGACCGCGTTCGGAAGTCTTTTGCAAGGCCTGCTCCTGATTATATATCATTGGATACTGGGAGCAATCATGTTGGAGGAGTGGAAGAAGAGTTAAGTGATGAGGAGGAACCAGAGTTTCGAGGGGGATTGTTTGGTGAAAGTGGGAAAAAGGGTGTGTTTGAGGTTGTTGAAGAGAGAGCAATGGGTGTAGTTTCAAGAAAAGATGGGATTCATGATGAGGATAATGATGATGAGGAGGAGAAGATGTGGGAAGAAGAGCAATTTCGGAAAGGATTAGGAAAGAGGTTGGATGATGGTTCTAATCGGGTTGTTAGTAGTAGTAGCAGTAATAATAGAGCCGGCGTTGCTATGGTTCATGATATGCAGCAGCAACACCAGAAAGGGTTTGGATATTCCACAATGGCTTCATACGGATTGATGATGCCTAGCGTGTCACCAGCTCCTCCTTCAAGCATGCTTGGAGCAACTGGGGCTTCTCAAGGTTTAGATGTTACGTCAATATCTCAACAAGCTGAGATTGCTAAGAAAGCTTTACAAGAGAATGTTAGGAGGCTTAAGGTAACCCTATGTTCTCTACTTGTATCTTTAGAGAGTATGAAATAGAAATCAAATTGATTTAGTTGGTGGTACTTTATGGTCTTTATATTGGATATTCTTTTTTATTACCTAGGAGTAGGATATAAGTTGGTTTATTTTCATTTTGTTGTTGCGAACAGTTTCTATGAGAAGTAATAATACCTTAATCTAAATCCGAGGGCTAAGCTAACTGGAAGTTGGAAGAACATGGTAAGTATAGTTACAGAAATGAGGAGTCAATTTTCCAGGCATTTCATTTTACATAAGTGTGTTATGTTATTGTCTTGGTAAAACAGATTAATTGTCTTGATATTTTGGAAGTTTTCTAAAGCTGGAAGGCTTCTAGAAACTATAACTTCTATGGTTTTAGTTTTGTTTTCCAATCTTTAGTCATTTAGAAGTTGAGGCGGAGGGGCAAGCCAATGGAAAAGCTGTGCCATGATGTTGGTTTCCTTAATAGGTTTGAATCAAAAGTTTTGCTAGATGTCTGTTATTATTTGTGAAACGCCAGTCATTAGAGTTTTGAGGATTTGAATGACTTTTGGTAATTGATTTAGTGTGGAGATTGTCTGAGGAATTGCTGCTGCCATGTTTCTTTGTGATTTCGCATTAAGTAAATGTGTGTTTGACATATTTTACTTTTGCTAGCTTGAGAGTTTGAATGAGTTTGCAAGATTTGATGGTGTAGTATATTTGAGTTCCAAAGCAATTTCTTCCCGAGTGTTGTTATTATGGTGTTCACATAGAGCCTTGCACTGCTTATGACTGATAGCATCTAAGGACTGGTATATATTATTTTCCATGAAACAATATGGGATTTGGATGATAATGAGATGTGTAAAACTCATAAATAGCTTTTTGATCCCAAAATGAGATTTGAATGACAATCAAGATTAGAACGGAAGGGCTCCAAGCTCCAACTTTTGCATCAAGTTCTTGATGGGTTTTCTACAACCGCATAATTACGTAACGAGCTCATTATACTCATGAAGTTTCAAGTTTTAACTTTAAATCTGCAGCATGCATAATGAGTATGAAATGACCATCATGCTACATAGTGTAAGAGGAAAGTCCAATATGCAGGATTATATCTAAAACCATGAATTTTATCATTACAAGGATGCCTTTTTAGTCAAATGGTCAGTTGTTTTGTTTGGTTGTTTGTGTCATCATCCAAAACTTTTTTAGTTTATTTAGTTATAACTTACTTTTTGAGGTACTTTTTCCTAATCTTATTCTTGTCAACTGGCCTAAATTTTGGTCGTTACTCTCTAGGGATATATTTTAGCTCAATTTAAGTTTCAGGTTTTCTCAAGGTCATTAGTTGAGTTTTAATAGTCAAAATTCCTATGTCTGTTGATCATTTGTGAGAAGTCCAAGCTTTTGCTTGTATAGTTGGTTAGAATGCATGACAGATTTGTGTAATGAATGAATCAAGGAAATTGAATGTTGTTTTAGAACCCACTTATAAGCAGATTTATTCTTGCTCTTTCTTGCTACAAAATTAGTTTAGTTTTTTTTTTTTAATTAAAAGAAAAACCAAAATTTGAAGCTATTTCGAAGATGCCCTTGGAAGTTTTAACCATATATCTTTCCCTTCAGTCCTCATCTCTTCTTTTCTAAATGTTCCTTACAGACCCTTTAAAAAAAAAATACTGGAGCTCTTTTTTCAATCCTTTTCAAATGAATAGTGTGAGAAGCTTTTTCTTGCTCCTTGATCCAGCTGATGGTTTTAATTCTTCATTCATTCCTTTGCTTTTTTAACTTGTAATTTATTTACAGTTTTGTACTTTTGAGTAAATGATGTAATCATAGTAAACTGATCGGATGAGATGTAAGAGTTCAGGTGACTCCTAATTGCAGCCTGAACTGGCTAGATAAAAGATTATTTGGGCAGTGGAGCCAATAAGGATTAGACTCTCTAAATGCTTAAGAGTTAAGAGATGTGTGTCAACATAAGCTCAAGAATTTTCTCTTAACTAATAGGAGAACTCTAGATGTAGCCAACTGCATAGACTGTAGATACATGTAAACATTGTAATTTCTCATTCTTGGGAACTCAAATACATTCTTTTGCCTGTCATTGGATTGCTGCAATAGATTGTAAGATATCCTTCAAGTATTTAATTTTTTTTGGATATGGGGTGATCAATGATGATAGGATATCTAAATTTTCATATGAATGCTAATAAAGGTTTTCCTTAGTCTGAAGCTCTTTTTTGGCATTAGGGCTTGTTTTGGCCCAATTGGAAAGAATGTTGTTCGAGTAAAGCTATTCTAAAATTTTTTTGGAGAGAAGTTAAAATGGGTTTTGCAAACTTAACCTTTAAGTGCAGTAGAATATTGAAAACTATTTGATAGTAGTATTTTTGCCTATTTTTAATAGATGAAGAAATAAAATACTCAAGATGGAGAATGGATATATGCTAGACAATTGATTGTGTTATTTAGGACTTATTTTATATTTTATGAGTTTGATCATAATCTTTATTTATTTAGGCTATTTTAGATCATTTAGGTTATTTTATATTTATTGGTATTTTACTTCTTTTCTAAAAATTAGGGCTTTAGGGTTATAATTGGTACTTTACGTTTATATTAAGGTTTAGGTTCAGTTATAAATACCTAAGTTGTAATAGTTTTAGGAGGCTTTTTGATGAATGAATTAGTGTGAATTACTTATCCTACATCAACTCGACTTTATTAAACTAAATCACAAGTTTTTATACGAAAGAAATAAATAAAATAAAGAGATATTTTGTTAATTAGAAATAAAAAGTAAAATCAGTAGAAATATTGGACTAAATAAAAAGATGAATGTGAATAGTATAATCATTAAATATTTGTTAGTATACATTAGCATTTTTTTGGAGAAGCTTCGATTAATGGATTTGTCTAAAAGCTCAATTGTCCTTCATGCATAAGCTAAAATTTTTAAAATTCTGAGAGCCAAACACCTTGCTTGGAAAAGCTCTTTCATGACCTAGGCCGAACACCATTTATATCAACAAACAGTGTTCCTTGTAAATTGATTAAAAATGTATGAATTACTTTACTTAATCACTTTTTTTCCCTTACCAGGAATCTCATGCCAGAACCACTTCATCATTGACTAAGGCTGATGAAAATTTGTCAGCCTCGCTTTTTAATATCACAGCACTTGAAAAATCTTTATCTGCTGCCGGTGAGAAGTTCATCTTTATGCAAAAGCTTCGTGATTTTGTTTCTGTTATATGTGAATTTTTGCAGGTACGCCTTTATCTAATTCTATGACCTATTTTTTCTGTGTGCCAATATCCTCCTTACTTTAGATATCTGTTCTGGATCTTATAGTTATATCTCTGTGTGCATGTGTGTTACTGTGAGTGTGTGTATTTTGAATTTTAAACAAGTTTTATTTTTTTATTTTTGAAAATTATAAGTGATTTGATATTTAATAATAACTCCTATTAACAAAAAAATTTTAATAATAACAAAATTAGAAAATACTTAAACTGAAATTATAAGTATATATAATGAATTGTAAATGCATTTTTATTGAATTCATATCAATCTCAATTGCTAACTAGATATTAATTCTATGTATAACCTTTTTCTATTATATGTAAAATTGAGAAAGAATGATTTAAAGATATAATAAAATTTAATGTCCTTTTACATTTTAATGTTTTAACCCATTTGTACTTATAGACACACACACAACACACATACACACACACACACACACACACCGGTACACAAGATTTGTCCATATAGCACCAGTGATCTCAAATAAACACCATATAAGTAATCTGAACTTTCTTTTGTCAAAATCACAAAACTTTAATGTAAATACTCAAGTTACAAATCTCAATTTCTCGGTTATCAACAGCTGTGAAACATAATTAGCAAAAAGTACTTAACATAAATGCAAAATATCAAATATAACCTAAAATAAGCCAAAAACTTGAAATTACAAGAAAGCACATAAAAGTATAACAAAGTATTAAAAGTAAATAATTTAATTCATCAATCAACTTTTTCCATTCTTGTGTCATTAATTGGTTTTCAAATTTTTTTTTTTTTAATTTCAATTTCCATCAATTCACATGTTCAACATTGATGTATTTGGAAAAAGCAGAAGATTTTGTGGACCCATTGAGCACTTTGGTTGGCACCTTATATTCAAATGGCGGAGCAATAGCGGAATTGCAGCAGCTATTTCCCCGAATTGAGACCTTTCGCCACCTCTATTCAACCAATATTGGATGTGAAGAAAATTCATGTGTCTAGCAATTCATTGCGGCTGCAAAAAAAGGCTATATCAGTGAATAATAGCAATAGTGGGACAAAATCAGCGCTATTCCCCTTTTTTTTTTCAGAATTGAATATAAGAAAAAAAATTTTTTTCATTATCAAGCATTAAAGATTAACAAAGCAAAACTCCAAACACAGAAAAGAAATCCTAGATTTACAACAACTCAGTAAAAAAACCAGCCTCAATCAAAGATCAAGAAATAAATTCTTGAAATCAAGTAATAATAAAAAACTTAAAAGTACCTATTCTTGCTTGTTTAAGTTTCTGCAAATTTTTGTAGTATAAGACTTAGAATTTAGATCTTGGAGAGATTTTGCTTCAAACTAAACTTTTAAAAGCCCATCCGTTAGCACTCCATGGGCCTGAGTTTGGCGTTTGGGGCTGTGGTGGTTGGATGGAAGAAAAAATCAGATGAGCCATGGCATGGATTGGATGGAAAGTTGGAGGGGGTTGGAAGCTTGGAGGCCAGTTGGCTACCATGGCTGGTGGATGGTTTGCAGGAATTATAGGAAACAGAGGTTGAGAGAAAAACATAAAGAAATTTGAGTCAAACGAGACTTTTGGAGGATGTAGGGGAATAAGGTTCATTTGCTCTTTTAATTGAGAGAAATATTTGAGTACAATGGGGAGTTTAGTGGGCATTAGGTTCAGTCAATGCTTGACCAATCAAAGATTAGTTTTTTTTTTCTTTTTTTTTTTAATTTAGGGGAACAATTTTAGAGTAGAAATAATTTATTAGAATTGAAATGTTTTGGGAATTAATTTTGATTTAGATTGAGAAATTTGAGATAAATAAATTTAATGTAAATTTGAAAGGGATATTATATTATAATTTAGACAACAAATAAAATATTAAATGATTAATATATTAATTCTGATTTTTATTTTTATTTGGATTTTATTAATGATTTTATTGTTTTGATATTTGTAAGTTGCTAGTTTTCTAAATGTGAATATTTTACTATATTATCAAAAACTTGTAAATAATTTTTTTATATAAATAAAATAATATAAGGTGTCATTAACTACTTTAAAAATCATAAAAAAATAATTTTTATGATTATAATTATAATTACTATGTTTTATAACAAGTTGTGCAAATTTGAAAAAAATTTACTATCATGAGGACTGCAACGATTGCAAAAATATCTATTATGTTCGCAATTGCGATAAACTCTACACAATAAAAAATGTTTGTGACCACAATTTAAATCCTTGGTTGGCACCCTACATGCTGTTTGATTTTTGTATGTTAACATGTGTGGAAAAAACTAAAAAATAAAATTGTGTGAAAACTAAGAGTAAAACTAAATGTATATTGAAAAACTGCTCTTAAAAATTACACAAGTATCTTTGGTTTATATACAACTAACTAGTAGGTAAATTAGGAAATTAAAGCTTCCTAAAATTGATTCTATAATTGAGGGATTGTCTATTCTAATTTTTTGTCTTTAATTTTAAGGATACAAATACTTAATTCTAGATATACAAATATAAATATACAGATTACAAGATTATAACCAGTTATAAATAAGTGTTTTCTCACACTCTACCTCAAGTTGGTGAATAAGTATTTTCCATTTCAGCTTGGAAATAATTTCTTGAAATGTTGCATTGTTGAGACCTTTAGTCAACAAATTTGCAAATTGACCCTTGGTTGATATATACGATGTTCAAATCAACACACTATCTAGTTTCTCCTTTATGAAGTGCTTGTCTACTTCAATGTGTTTTGTTCTGTCATGTTGCATGGGATTGTGGGCAAAGCTTATTGCAGATTTGTTATCACAGTAGAATCTCATTGATCCATCCCACTTAATCTTCAAGTCTTCTAGGATAATCTTTAATCATAGTAATTCACAAATTTCTTGAGCCATTACTCTAAACTCTGTTTCAATACTTGATCTTGTCCCTACATTTTGTTTTTTACCCCTCCAAGTCACAAGAGTACCACTTAGGAAAATGCAGTAGCCTGCATTGATCTTCTATTAGTTAGCGAACCTAGATAATCCACATCTGTATATGCCTCTAGAACCAGCTCTGAATTTCTTTTGAACAAGTTGCCTCTCTCAGGATTGGCCTTCCAAGTGTAATAGATGGTAGGTACCCTGTAGGTGCACTTTTTTAGAACTATGCATAAATTGACTTATCATACTCACAGCAAATGTTATATTAGGTCTAGTATGTGAGATAAATGAGTCTTCCAACTAATCTCTAGTACATCTGTCTATCTACAGTAGCATCTTCATGAGCTTCTTCAAGTTTATGATTAGGATTTATAAGGGTATTTGCAGGTTTACATGCGAGCTTCCCAGTTTCCTTCAAAAGATCCATGACATATTTCTATTGTGAGATGAAAATACTATACTGTGAGTGAGCTACTTCAATTCTTAGGAAGTATTTCAAACTCCTTAGCTTTTTTATCTCAAATTCTTTAGCAAAACATTGTTTTAGAGATTCTCTGTCTTTTTCATCATCTCTGGTTACAATTATATCATCAACATATATTAATAGAATTGTGACTCTCCCTGAATCTTAGTGCTTGATAAACAGTGTGTAATCTCCCTTACTTTGCTTATATCCCATTGCTAGCATCCCTTTGACAAATCTCCCGAACCAAACCCTAAGAGATTGTTTAAGGCCATATAATGCCTTTTTTAGCTTGCATACTTTGTTTGCTTCTAGATGAGCTCCAAATCCCGGTGGAACCTTTATATATATATATATATATATTTCTTTTTCCAAATCTCCATGTAGAAAGGCATTCTTTATATCAAATTGTTGAAGCTGCCAATTGTATTTTGTAACCAAGGATAACAAAATCTTAATTGTATTCATCTTGGCAATTGGAGCAAAAGTTTCCTGATAATCCACTCATAAGTTTGAGTGTAGTCCTTAGCCACCAACCTGGGCTTATATGTTTTAATTGTACCATCATCCTTGTATTTTACAGTGAAAACCAATTTATACCTAACTAGATTTTTTCCTTTAAGCAACTCTACTAGTTCCCACGTCTTATTTTTCTCTAAGGCCTACATTTTTATTTTCATGGCTTGCCTTAATTTCTCATTGGATAATATCTTGGATAATTTAAGTTGGAATAGAAATAGTGTTTAGGCTCACAAGGAAAATTTTGTAGGATGGTGAGAATTTTTCAAATGACACAAAAATTAAAGATTGTGTATAGTGGATTTTTAGTACATTCTCCTATTCCTTTCCTAATGGCAATAGGGAAATCATAATCACTAGTTATAGTTTAGGAAATTCATACTCATTTTGAAAATAGAGTCAAAGACTATAGTTACCTAATTTCTAGAGTTAGGATTAAGGTTTTGGACTTGCGTCGGTTCAGGAGTTGGAACTTTTCTTATTGAGCACACATGTAATTCTTTCATAGAATCAAGAACAATATTATCTTTTGTCACATCTTTTGTGTTTGGAATAAGTTCAGACTCAAATTCAGTGTTTGACTTAGACTCAAAAGAAATAGGTTTAGACTCAGAAGAATTAACGAATGAAAATGTTAAAGAAGATGACAAGTCAAGCAAAAGGAAGTTTTTATCCTTATATTCCATGAATGAAGTCTCTTCCTGAAGATAAGGTTGAGTGAAAAATGGTTCACTTTTTTCAAAAGTGACATCTGTAGACACAGAGAATTTTTGGTAGGAGGATGATAACACTTATACCTTTTTTGAGTTGATGAATACCCTACAAAAATACACTTAATTGCTCTAGGATCCACCTTCCCCCTATTATGACTGTGAACATAAACAAATGATGTACAATCAAATATCCTAGGTGTGAGGTTGTTTGTGGTATTAAAGTTGGGATAGAATTGTGAGAGTAGTTTGATAGGAGTTTTAAATCCCAAAACCCTTAAAGGTAACTTGGCAATGAGAACAACTTCCCCCCAGTAGGATTTGGGTACGTTTGCTTGAAAAAGTAAAGCTCGGGTTGTGGTTAGTATGGTTGTTTTTCCTTTCTGCAACTTTATTTTGCTGTAGAGTATTAACACAAGATGACTTGTGGATAATCTCCTCTTTTTGAAAATAGGTAGATAGACTCTGGTTGAAATAGTTTCTTCCATTATCAGACCTAAATCTCTTGATTTTCACTCCAAATTGATTTTGGATTATGTTTTGGAAGCCTAAAAACACACTATTTACATCTGATTTGGATTTAAGTAAAAATATCCAAGAGACCTTGGTACAATCCTCTATGAGAGAAACAAATCACCTTACACCAGAAATACTAAGAATTGTAGAGGGACATCATATGTCACTATGAATCAAGTAAAAAGGGGTAGAACTTCTTTTGTTACCAATTGGAAAAGATACACGTTTATGCTTTGCAAGTTCACAAACATCACAATGAAAATTTTCAACATTTAATCCTTTGAACAAAAAAGGAAACATGTTTTTCGAAGTTCCAAAAGAAAAATGTCCAAGATGAAAATTATAAAGCAAGATTTTGTCTTTATTTGGAGATTTTTTAGAAAGAAATGAGAAAGGTAAATTATTCTTGATATTACTTGTATTGTTTGATGTCTCAAGATGGTATAGTCCATTTTTTTTCTTAGCAAGTCAAGTCCTTTTTCCTCAACTTTGGTCTTGAAATTCACAATAAGAGGGATAAGAAGTCATTTTGTAATTCATGTCTCTAGTAAGTTTTTGAATAGATATTAGATTAGTAGACAATCAAGGAACATGAAGAACGTTTTTAAGAACCAAGAAAGGATTAATTTGAATATCTTTTAATCCTGTCACTGTAGTAAGTGAATCATCTGTAACAACAAAACAATTTTCTTATTACTAGGACACAGGGTATGTGTATTAAACTTTTGTGAGGAATGTGTCATATGGTCTATGGCTCTTGAGTCAATGACTCAGAAACTCATAATAGGCTTAACTGAGACATTTAATCCATCAGAATTAGAGACTTTACTTGAACTTGAGACCTTACCCAAGAAACATACCCTAGTAGGCTTTTCGAGGGTTTTCAATAGGCTTCTGAGCTTCTCAATCTCTTCTTTTTTCAAATCGCCTTGTTCCTGAGACATCTGTAGTACTCCAGTGGTTTTACTAGTTGACACTTCTTCAAATCGGGTGGTAGTGATAGTAGATTTTGTTATTTTTGACATTGTTATCTTTCTTTGAATTGAAACAAGTCTTAAGATATAACCAGAAATGACTCTTAGCAATGAAGGCTAAAGAAGGCAAAAATAAATGGCTATGAAGGCCTTAACTGGGTTCGGCGATGAAGGCCTAAAATAGAAGTGAGCAATTAAGGCTGAAAATTTGCTTCCCAAGATGAGCTTAAAGCTCTAATACCATGTGGAAAAAACTAAAAAAAAAACTGTATGGAAAATTAAGAGTTAAACTGAATGTATATTGAAAATCTGCTCTTAAGAATTATACAACCACTTTAGGTTTATATACAACTAACTAGTAATTAAACTAGGAAACTAAATCTTCCTAAAATTGATCCTATAATTGAGGGATTGTCTATCCTAATTTTCTGTCTTTAATTCTAGGGATACCAATACTTAATTCTAGGGAATCTAGGGATACAAATACTTAATTCTAGAGATACAAATATAAATATACAGATGACAAGGTTACAATCAGCTATAAATAAGTTTTTTCCCACAACATGGTCTTAGGAATGTTAAATTTTCTAAATGACTTGCTGTTAGATGTTCAGTTTTCTTGAGGCTACTTTTCTATTTGCGTAACTATACTTACTTTTTTCTATGGTTTTCTACTCAGCATAAAGCTCCCCTTATAGAGGAACTTGAAGAGCACATGCAGAAACTTAATGAAGAACGTGCATCAGCTGTCTTAGAAAGAAGATCTGCAAATAATGATGATGAAATGGTGGAGGTTGAAGCAGCTGTGAAAGCGGCAATGTTGGTTTTCAGTGAACGTGGAAGCAGTGCTGCAATTATTGAAGTCGCTACAAATGCATCCCAGGCTGCAGCTGCTGCCATTAGAGGAAAAGTGAATTTACCGGTGAAGTTAGATGAATTTGGTAGAGATGTGAACAGGCAGAAACGTTTGGATATGGAACGGAGGGCCGAGGCTCGTCAATGCAGGAAAGCTCGATGGGATTCTAAGAGATTATCATCCATGGAAATTGACAGTTCCTATCAGAAAATAGAAGGAGAATCAAGCACTGATGAGAGTGATAGTGAGAATACAGCATATCAGTCAAACCGCAACATGCTGCTTCAGACAGCAGATGAAATTTTCAGTGATGCGTCTGAGGAATATTCCCAGCTTTCTGTTGTTAAAGAGAAGTTTGAAAAATGGAAGAAAGATTATTCTTCAAGCTACCGTGATGCTTACATGTCATTAAGTATTCCTGCTATCTTCTCTCCATATGTAAGACTAGAGCTTCTTAAGTGGGACCCACTCCATGCCAATGAAGATTTTTCTGATATGAAATGGTAATGATAGTTAACTTGAGTTCTATTGAGCCATTCAAGGTAAAAAGGAAAGGAACT
This sequence comes from Durio zibethinus, assembly GCF_047325235.1. NCBI lineage: Eukaryota > Viridiplantae > Streptophyta > Magnoliopsida > Malvales > Malvaceae > Durio > Durio zibethinus. Next base: position 16,915,092 of record NC_143187.1, read on the forward strand.
TCAGTTCTGTTGCTAATTTCACTTAAATAGCATGTTTTGAATCTTGGGATATGAGCTTGGTTATCTTATTCTACTGTGACTGGTGGCAAAAAGAAGTGTATGGTAGAATGAACAAACACATATTAAAGGTTTCTATTTACATCTATTTCAATTATCAATGATACTAAGAAATTCTTTCCCTTTTGCAGGCATAATTTGCTATTCAATTATGGTTTTCCTGAAGATGGAAATTTCGCCTCCAATGATGCTGATGCTAACCTCGTTCCGGCACTAGTGGAAAAGGTTGCACTTCCAGTATTGCATCATGAAATTTCCCATTGCTGGGATATGCTTAGCACGCAAGAGACGAAGAATGCTGTTTCTGCCACAAGTTTGATTATAGATTATGTTCCTGCTTCTAGTGAGGCATTAGCAGAATTATTAGTTACTATCCACACTCGTCTAAGCAATGCTGTCTCTGATATTATGGTATTGGGGTGTTTTAACTCTCTCTCCCTCTATATATGTATCTATCTATATATCTTTATTCATTTGTGCATGTGCACATCTGCAAAATGCATCTGTGCTGCCTGTATGTGTCTGTCATATCTGTTTCCTTGTGGATATGTTAACTGATACTGTTCTTGTTATTTATTTCATAGGTCCCAACATGGAGCCCACTTGTGATGAAGGCTGTGCCAAATGCTGCTCGAGTTGCTGCGTATCGGTTTGGAATGTCTGTTCGTTTGATGAGAAATATCTGCTTGTGGAAGGAAATCCTGGCATTGCCAGTTTTAGAGAAGCTTGCTCTTGATGAGCTTTTATATGGAAAACTTTTACCCCATGTTCGAAGCATTACTTCAGATGTTCATGATGCTGTCACAAGAACAGAACGTATTTTAGCTTCTTTATCAGGGGTGTGGGCAGGCAGAAATGTCTCACGAGATTCCAGGTACTAATAGTGTCTGTTAATACTGTATAGAAAAAGGTTAATCAGGTTGAATTAAGTTCCCTGAATCATCTCTCTTCACCTGCTGTAATCACCATGATCCATCTGTGTGTCAATGAAACTGAGTAAATTTTAAGCAAGCATGGTCCAATTATGCTTTGCACTGCCATATAGTCTCCAAATTTGATTAAATTCCTAACATCCTGCTCCTGTCATCCCCAACCATCTACCCCTGTGGATTATTGTTTGCTTCGTCTGTTTTGTTTCCTTCCCCCTTTCTTGTGCTACAAACATTGTTTTGCTCATTATTTCTTTTAAAAACTGTTTGCCTCTTGAAATTCTCACACAGACTCACAACTCAAACTCAATCATAGAAGTTATACATGCATAATTAGACTATAAAACAGTGGTTTTCCTTCTTTTTGGCCTTTTAAACAACATAAACTGCAAGGATACGGGTTTGGTATATTTGGAATTCATTAAAAATGACGTCTTCTCACTCTGAGGTTTCCCTTGGCTCAGTCTCATGATTGTTATTATTATTATTTTTTAAAAATGTGCAGAAGCAAGTTGCAACCACTGGTGGATTATGTGTTGTTGTTAGGAAAAACATTGGAGAGAAGGCATGCATCAGGCGTGACTGAAAGTGAAACTGGGGGACTAGCTCGTCGGTTGAAGGAAATGTTGGTTGAGCTAAACGAATATGACAGTGCATGGGATATAGCAAGGAGGTTTCATCTCAAGGAAGCATTATGAAATATGCTGTTACGGGTATGATATGATTAACTTGACTGAGTGAAACAAGTTACAGATGCTGATGAAATGAAGAAAGGTGTTTGTTGTAGTTGAATAATATGCCAATAGTTCACTATTGAAACTTAAATTCTAAGGTTGGCTCTTCTTAGCATCAGTTGGGCTGTAACTAGGATGCTCCCTCTGTTGACCCCATAGCTTTTACTCCCCACTTTATACAGTTTCTTCTCTCCTTTTCTGTTTAACCATTTGGCATAGACCTCTGATATTAAACCTGGAAGTATGCGCTGTCTGTTAGCTTCAATAGTATCTTCTAAGTTCTAACTGAAACCCCTTTTGAGTTCTTTGAAGAACCTTGTAAAATTTTGGGATGCAATACAATTCTTTTTTTAGTGTTTCTGGTCCATTTTTGTTGCTACTTAATCGAACTTTTTTTTTGCTTCTGCTAATATGATATGATATGAGATAGGAATAGGATATGTCTATCTCGGATTCTGCTAACCTTCCATTCTAACTAATGATTCAGACAGTAATTTTAGAATGTTAGTGACTTTCAAGTATTTATAGGTGACATTTCTTATAATTGCATCTTCACTTTAGTCTCATGTATAAGCTTATACTTGTTTTGCATATTATTTTTCAGTCTCGTTTTTCTTCGAAATGATGCATTTTTGGTGAACGTTATTTGGAATTGATACTTTAATTATATTACTTTTCACGATTTGATACATATAAAAAATAATATACTGTTTGATACCTACTTCATACCATTGACTAACAGTGTTAGATAAAATGATAGTAGTAAATATTGACTAATAAAAATGCATCATGATTTATGATTTTGTTCATTGAATTTTTTTCACGTCAGAATATTATTGGAGTTGATATTTGGACGAATAATCTGACAGAATAAAAATTGTTTGAAGTAATAAATATAATAACACAAAAATAATAATACAAAAGTAATATATTGCAATAAATTCATAAGAAATAAATAACAATCAATACCCAATGCATGAAAAGTAAATCATATTAAAATTTACATGAAAAACCTTTCAATTTAAAGGGAAATAATCACAAATCATTAAAAAAAATTATTATTATTTTTTATTATCAAATAATGAGTATACAAAAATTTTTTTAATTAAAATTAAAACTAAACAATTAGAGAGAATTAAAAAAAATTTTACAAAATAAATGATTCAACAAATGCATTTTAGATTTGTTTCTAAATAATTTAAATCATAATTTTTATTATTTAAAATGTAAAATACTGAATCATAAACATATTAATAAAATTTTAACTCAATTAAATCATAAATTAATTTTTGTTTAACCTCTTGATCAAACCGGCATTTTTTTTTTCTTGTTTTCGACCCACACTTTTTCCACTCTTTTAAGCAACCCCTACACCATTTAAAATGGTGCTCTCTTAGGTCGCTAAAAACAAAGCCTTTTGGGCTTTTAAAATAATAAAAGTATGATACTGAATCCCACACACATTACAATCTTCCCTTCCAGATTCAGATCTATCATCATAATAGTTTTATTTGGAAACTCATCTTGACTAAGGAATTTGTTTTGGTCATATTATTGTAAAGTTTAAAATTTTTTTAAAAAAATGTCTTAATCAATATTTTTCAATCATTATCTCTGTCATTCAAAATATAGGATAATAAGTTGTGAATGTATTAACAAAATTTTAACTCAATTAAATCTTGAAAAAAAAAAGGTTAAAAAGACAAGAAAACATTGATTTCTTACTTTAGAAAACTAAACAAACAAATTGGAATTAACATGAGTTTGATGAAATCCTTAACTCTTTTGCGGAGCAAACTGTGATAAGATTTTATGCATACGGACATTATTTGCCATTCAATAAAATTGTGATTTGCTCTAACAACTAGATTTTTCAAATGTTTCGGATGGATAGCAATAATCCTTATGGCATTCCGCAAACATGAACTCAATAAGAGAATAAGGATAAAAAATGGCCATGTTTTTTCCTTTTTTTGTCTTATAAAAATGGACAATTTAATCTTATGTTGATAAAAACATAAGGTTACAGTGTTTCTTTGTTTACTAGTGAAGTGTGAGCCAACAGTGCTTTGGTAATTTATTTGCTTTGGCTGAAAGAGAGTGCTAAGCATGTTTTCCAAGCTTCGTTCTATATATTTTACATTCATAGCTACAGTATCATTGTGTTCAACTAGAAGGCTATATTTCTGCAAGTAACTTCTATAAGTAGGCACGAAAGCTATCTTTTTCTCAAGCTTTCATCGAGAATGACTCAATTTGGCTGGCTCATGTACATGTCTTCAAAGGCTTCATTGAATGCCTTTGGCTTTTTCTTGGGAAAATCACAAATAGTCTTAGTCCCACAGCGGAAGACGATAAAACAGGATTATATTGGCTTAGACAAGCCTGGAGTTTCCCTTAAGTCTTTCTCTCCTATAGAGAGCTGAATAATATTCCTTGTACTATCCATAAACTCTTAACCAAGAATTTCCCATAGATTCCCTAGACATGCGTTTCAGGCAATGAAAATGATAATGATTCTTCACGATGAAATGTAGGACAATGCCCTTTGCTCATAGTCTTTTGACTAAGCATCCAAGTTAACTGCGATTTCTCTAACTATGTTGTACATTTGATTGTTAATATGAAAACGCATATTTAACCTGCGAGATATTATTCGTTTTAATTCGAAAATCTCACAATTTATTATAGTAGATTCTTAAAATCTCTTGATGTGGGATTATTATGTCATCAACTCCCCTATTAAAACTTAACATTTTTGTCAAACTCAATATAAAGCACATAAATCTACCGAATTACACTAAACATTGGACAAGCCCAACTCAAAACATACAAAATTATAAGATCATTCTAGAGGTGATTGCCACCGTATCACACTTGGCTCTCACAAGATTTTAGAAGTGACTCTCACAGTATAGTACTTAGTTCTTGTTTGACTGGTAATTACTCTAATACTATTTGTAGAGACTCGCACTCAACTTGTAAGATATTGTCCTGCAAAAATCTCATAATTTTGTTTCACAAAAAACACCTTATAAATTTGAGTTTAAATCTCTACTTATATATCATACCAGATCTTTAGAATCTCCTAATATGAGATTGTGATGTAACAATTAATAAGTCCCTTTTCATGTTTCCAACCTTCAAAGATTTTCAAAACTTGGGTCAAGATTGGTTTGTAATTATCGTCAAGCAACTGATTACAATAATCAATCATGAAGATTACCAGCTTTGGAATGTCTCTATCTTTCGAGGGAGAACTTTGTCTTTTCACCTTTACTTATACACGAATGAACTTCCCAGAAAATCTCACTAGCGCCATTAACAACATTCGTGATGAGATCCCTTGTCACGGTTTTGATTTCAATGCAAGCTTCTCCTAAGAAAAGCTAGTTGAAATCTGTTCTTAAATTTTCTAGAACTGGAAAATGTGCATCAAATTCAAGTTTGGTAGGAACCTTCTTACTATCAACAATGCTCATTCCATAATATATGGGCTGTAAGAAATTTTAATGTTTCTTTAGCTGTCTAATGGTTGAAAGGTAAGAGGAACGATCAGAATATGGACTTGACAATAGTGACTTCTCAAGTTCACTAATGGAATCCAAGATCTTCAGAACTGCTATAGCAGTGTCAAGAAAGGGACTAGTATAATCTCTGATAGCGGCAAATGTGCAATTTTTGGAAGGGCTAGGCCTAATAGCAGCTTCCAAAAATACCAACTTTTTGTTTGCCTCCGCTAATCTTATTCTAATTTCATCTAAAGCAAAGGCAAGAGCTTTTGAATTCTCTAAGCTAGTTTTCAGTAACTTCCTACTAGCCAAAAGATTGTCAAAGCTCTCCGCCTTAAAAATGTTAAAATCGAAATCTGAAATTCTGGAATCACTGTTTTTAAAAAATTCAAAAATTTTGAAAAAAGGTTTTAAGGTGTGTAAAAGTGTTTTTTTTTTTTTTTAAGTTTTATTCATTAATGTATAAACTTTCAAAATATAATGAAATTTAGTTATTGATTATGTTTTGTATTGACGAAACCAATTTAATGAACATTCACCGGTGTATTTCATAATCATCAAATTTTTATAATTTTTTAAAAAACCTCAAGATTATTTGGAAGGAGCGTTCTCAAAGTTATTTTTATTTTGTCTTTTCTAGACGATCAAGGGAGTTCTTATAATTTAATTAAGTGTTTATTTATTTTAGGGATTTAACTATCTTTTTAAATTAAAATAATTTATTATTTATTAAAATAACTAAATAATAATATATTAGTTATTTAATTTGCAAGACTAAACAAAGTTTGAAAATCCAAAACCATAGTCCAATTGTCATTTTTAAACTCATCAATTGGGTGGATCGAGCTTGGTTTGGGTTCGATTAATTTAATTCGGATCATTCGAGTCTTTAAAAAATTAGGTTCATTTTAAGTTGGTTCATTTTGATTTTAGGTTAGGTTCATTTTTTGTTTGAACCAATTTAAGTTTGGATCATTTTGGTTCGAATATTTCGGGTTTGACACACGGATTATTTAGGTTTGAATCATTTGTGTTTGAATCATTTTGAGTTTAATTTATTAATATTTAGAATCAAATTAGATTAAATTTAAATAGATTATTTAATCGAATTTGAGTCAAATTTTATTATACTTTTGTTAAAAGATAAAAAGTAAAAATAAATAATATTTTAAAAATAAATATAAATATTATAGTTTATATGCTTTAAATTAGAGTTAATCTTTTTATAAATGAAAAATATGTGATTTTATTCTATTCAACAAATTTAAAACAATTCAATGACATGATAGCAAAACTACACAAAAAAAGACCTTATGAGTTTTAGAAAAACGTGGTTTGCATTTAGCCATATCAACGTAAATTTGACATGTGCAAGACACAAAATATATTTTTAATTAAATCGTGCCATATAAGTACAAGTATAAAACATGCGAAACATGTTTGTCACATTTGATATATTTAATAGTTTTTATATATGTTTTAATTTAATATAAATATATAAAAATTATTCTAAAATTTTAATTATAATACAAAATTACATAGTTAATATAATCATATAAAAATTGTTTTATATTTAATTACAATACACATTTAATATGCAATTATTTTTTATATTAATATAATAACTAAAACATAAATAATCATTTTAGTATAGTTATATCTCATTATTTAATAATTTATTATTTTGGATTTTAGTATAATTAAAGTTCATTATATAATTTAAAAAATTAATAATATAATCATAACATAAATATAACTTATATACACAAATCAATAACTTGTTTTTATAATTTAATTTATTTCACATGATAGTTAATACCTCTTTATAATTATAAGAGATTAAATAATTTATTCTAAATGATACATTGATATGTATACTCATAATAATTAAAAATATATAATTCATTTTAAATCATATTATAAATTATTAAAAATTTTATAAGTAACATAACATATATATAATTTATATTAGTTTAATATTAAAAATATATATTAATTTGACATTTTCAATAATTTTAATAACTTTTCATTTGTGTTATATTTATTATTTTTATTAAATTAATATTTTAAAATAAAATTACACTTAATTTAGTTTCAAACTATTTTAGTCCATTTGATTTTAGGCTAAATCGAATTTAAACCATTTTAATTTCGGATCATTTCATGTTTGAGTTGATTTGAATTAAGATTAATTTAGATTCAGGTTATTTTTATTTTGGGTTGGATGGGCTTGAATTGATGACTTTTCATGATCAAATTAAATTCGGTGGGGTTCTAATTTTAGTCAGTTGATCAAATTTTTTGGATTTGAATTGAAATTGATAAGTCTAGCAACTTTAATCCAATTATTATAGATTTTCACTTCTTTTAATTTAAATTACTTTATCATCTTGTCCTTTTTCAATTTGTAATTAATTTTCACACTTTTATTTTGAAAATCTCTGTTCGAACAAATCCTAGTCTCAATGATTCTGGAGGACCAACTTATCAACTATTTCCACTTTTACAGGTTCAACACACAATGGATGAAATTTTGAGAAGTCCTGATTTATTCATTTCATGCTTTCTTCTGTGTCACTCATTTACTTTTTCTCACACAACTAATTAGACCCAAACCAATCCTCACTTGCAAAATAAATATCTCAACGCGAAACTTCCACCTACCATGCCATAAGATTTCTTCATCCACATAGGTGGTAAACAGGTTGGTTCGAATTGGTTCAAATCAAATTGTCTTCGAATTTCGATTATTTAGATTATTATTATTTTTATTTGGATTATCTTGGATTTAAATATTTTAAGTTTTGATCATTTTGAACTTAAATTTTTTTGAATTTAGATAATCTCAAATATGAATTATTTCGAGTTCAAATTATTTCGAATTTGGTTCGATTCGATTTGAACGGAACTTAGATGGATTTAAAATAATTTTGAAAATTTGTAAGTTAAGACTTTTTTATAATTTTGAATATAATAATTAATTTTACTCTTTAATTAAATAAAAATATGGCAAAAATATAAAAATTAAAAATTAATAAATGTTTTTATAAATATTTATTATATGATAATTTTATAGTTTAATATTATCCATTACTTTGTACCAAAAATATTATCAGTTACTTTTTTTAGTCCATCTTATATGTTCAATAGCTAAATAAATATCTAAGTATAATATATAAAAATAAGTCTAAAACCATTAGGTTACATAAAAAAATCATTTCAAGGAAATAAAGCCCACTAAATATTTATATAAATAGTTTTTGTATCCGAAAGTCTTAACTCAATAATTCATTGGACCATTGGATACCTAACCTTAGCCACTTAGTTAAAAACATTTTTATTTTTTTATTTTATTAATTTTTTTAGTCATTATATTATGATTATTTAACAAATATTTTAAAATTTCAAGAATTTTCTTACATTTATTATTTCTTTTTTTTTTTTTTGGAAATAAATGAAATGCCAGCATAATTACTTTAGATCTATTATTTGAGTAAATGTTCAATTAGAATGTTAAATAGTAGACATTAAAAGATTATTATTTAATTGGTTTAATCTTAACAATCAATATTTAAAAATTTTGAAAAACTACGGTATGTAAAAATTAATTGATATAGTATTGATCCAATTTTAATATTTGATCATTTTGAAATTAACATTAGAGTTAGAATATTCATCAATTACCAATTGTCCAATTATAATATTGAATAATAGACATTATTAAAAAGAGTATATATTATCATTTACAAAAAATATTTAATGTGAGTAATTGGTTAATTAATTATTTCAATCTTATATCTATTTTTTTTTAGTTTATATATGAATTATTATACTAATATTACCACGTTTAAATATAATCATATATAATAATTGATCAAAAGTTCCATTAAAATGTTGAATTAGATAAAATTATATGCACCAATTCACTTTAACATTATAACATTGGATACATTCATATGTATCAATTGATCAAATTTCCCAAAGTTGAATATCAAACATTATTAAAAGAACACTAATTTGATCATTTTAACATTAACATAAATGTAATATTAGATATACACCAATTGGTCAAATATCCAAATTAAAATGTTAAATAGTAGATATTATTAAATTAATTAATATAATGTTATTAATCCTAAACTCAACAAATGTAATTATTTAAATATAATTAATCTTAATATCAATTAAGTATAAAAATTAATTGTATTAAAATTATTACTAGTATAATATACTTCAAAATTATATTTTAATTTACTATTGATAATAATTAATTCTATCCTCACCCTAATTTTACTTATAATATATATTATTAAATCAATTAAATATCATATTAAATTAAATTCCTTTTCATCTGATATTAAATTAGAAAGTAAAAACTGTGAAAAGAATTATCAAAAAATAAAAAAGTGGAGGCATTCCCAACTTCACAATACTCTTCAAACAAAAATTCTCAATTTCACAATCCCCTCCAAACAAAGATTTCCAAAACCAATACCATATCCTAACTCTCAACTCTTAAGCAACTATTATTCAACTTTTTTTGTCTTCATGTTTCAATTCTTAAACAATGTATTTAATTTATAAGATATTATTTTATTTTCAAGTAAATTTAATATTTTATTATGTTTAAAATACTAAAAAAATATATAATCTAAAGTTAAATTTATTAGTAATGGTATTAATGTTTTCCTCAAACCATCAAATTCAATTAAATGTTAAAATTATAATATAAATTCTTATATTTGAATTATTGTTATATTAAAATTGAAATTTAAAATGTGAAATAAATATAATAAATCAGTAATATATGTAAATGATTATTTTTATAATGAAATCAAATTTTAAATTAATGATATTATTTTTTATTGATAATTATCGTAAACATAATAAAGATAGTATTAAAAATCAATTGATATTCATATTTAATGTGCTTCAAAATTAATTTTACTTCATAATCGAATTTAATGATTCAATATTAATTTTGTTAATGGTAAATTATTTATATAATTACTCAATAATTATAAACAATAACATTTAAAAATTTTTAGTTAAGAAAAATATTTATCATATTTTAAAATAGTCATATATCTCAAGTTTTTTGTGGATTATAATTCGATGTTTTACAAGTTTTAAATAGGATCAATTTCGAGTTTGAATTATTGTGGATTTGAATCATGACAGGTTGGGATTGTGTCGATGTCAAGCTCTTTTTAGTTCAAATTTTTTTGATCAAATTTTTTAAGTCTCAATCTTTGATTTTTTTTTTTTTATCAATTCGAGTCTATTCAAATTGGCTTGAACGAATTTTAAATTTAGATTGTTAAATTTATTCATTCATTAAAAAAAAAAAAAACCCAACTTGGAAGTTTAAAAAAGTGATCTGATTTTGTAAGAATTATTCAAAAAATTGGATTTAAATGTCCCTTTTTTAATTTAATTCATTCACAACAGGATGAATAATTTTGCAATAATTTTGTATTTACTTTTAAATAATACTGCCATACTTTTCTTTAAAAAAAAAAAAAAAAAAAAAACACTACCATATTATACATCTTTATCATTTCTTGAATATATTTCTCTTTCTTCATGGGACTTAAAACTCTTCGAAAATCCATATATGATTCTTTTCTAGGAATCCGTATATGATTTTTATTTCCACCAGTACATCTTTTTTTTTTTTTTTTTTTTATGCATTTAAGAAACTTGCCCAACATTTGAGGTGGGATTAGAATTTTGTAGTTGCATAATATATTGGGCCATAATTGGACAAAGTTTGCGCCCAATAATGTTTTGAACGCAGGCTTCAGCTAAGATTTTAAAGCTCCAGATCAACCTAATCCCAGCCCAATTTATTATTTTATAGTTATTTAATATCTTTTAATTCATTGAATCTATTCAAATCAATAATTAAAAAAATAAAATACATATAAAAAGTTTTACTCATTATAAATATATACATATGTATAAATAACGGGGGATCTACTGATACCTTTTTTTCACCTTCGAATCAAAATAACTAAATTTTATAAATTTAGTTTTAATTCAAAGCTTATAGCTTACTGAGTTTGATAATTGTTGATATCACACGACATCAAGTTCAAACTCGATCTATAAACATTAATTTCTCGTTGGAAGGAGCATATTTTAAATTTTTAACTTATTTTTTTGTTTTTGAATTTTTAGTAAGTAAAAAATTATTATGCAATTTTTTTATAAGCAATTATTCAAATCCTCCCTTCTCAAAATAGAAAATAAAAAAAGTTATGATTTCCTTTCCAAAAATTTCATCCATAAGCTTAAGACAAGAGAGAAAGAAATGTTCCAACGGTTTTACTCTGTTTGAAAGGTCTGAAACTAGTTCCTTCAATTTTGCAATTTTGTTTGGCAAAGGTTAATGAGTCATTGACCATTGCCAATAGCAAGTGTGGTTTAGCAGTCATTATCTTGTAAGAGCTCAAATTAATTTATCAAACTATCAAGTAGTTTAATTAATATTACTACTTCAATTATTAAATTAGTACCACTTGCCGTTGTACATTTACTATAATTAATTTATTTTTTAAAATACTACTAAAATTCTTTTTGATTTTATGCTATTAAATCCTAGTAGTTAGAGGAATCTTGAATTAAAAACTTTTTCCTTTCCTAATCTTTTTAATTAAACATTTTTTTGCGCATAACGATATGAGCCTAAGGTGAGCTCCCCTGGATCATACAAATTTAATTCAAAATTAATATAGTGCATGTTAAAGGTAGGTCAATGGCCAATTGATTGAATCAGTAAAATTTTTGTACTTTTATTTTTAAATTTTAAATTAAAATTTCTCAATAATTTTTTTGATAAATCATGTATAAATTCAATATAAAATCTCATTACTTGCATCATGCTCTGACGAGGTAATTTCTACTCATTCAAACTTTTTTATTAAACAAAAATGGGTCACCTCAGAATATGAATAGGCTGGCAAAATTATTTTATTTTTAACCAATTAGTGAGGTTTCCGGGTTTGGCCAAAAGGGTTTGGTGACCAGGAAAAAAATTAAAATAGGTTCATTTCGTCTTGTTACTTTTTTTTGGGCAATTGAAAAGCTATGGTCTTTGCTGTTGTTAATTCAATGTTTTATAATATTATGAAATTATGTAAAGTGACGTTATCTCATTTTTATTAAATATTAAGTTTTCTATTATTTTACATTTAAGTTAAATTTTTTATTATTAATTAATTTTAAATTAAATACTTAATATGTTATCAAAATTCAAATTACATTATTTTATTTTTATCTGTTATTTTTATCTATTACCTTTTCTAAATTTATTATGTAGTAAGTTTTTGTTTTAGCTCATATGTAATGAATCATGTTAAAGTAGTATTATTTTATATTTGTTGCAAATTGAATTTTTTAAGATTTTATATTTAGGTTGGAACTTATATATTATGTGTTGATTTTAGATTGAATGCATCATGAAAATTTCCTTTTATTATTTTTATTTACTTATGATGCAACTTTAAAACTTTAAGTTCGCTTAAAGTTTTTTTTTTTTTTAAGATCTTTTTTCCTTTTCCAAGAAATCAATCATATTTACTAACATCTAAATTAATTGACATTTCATTTAAAAAAGAAAAATTATCAATTTTTTTTATGTAAATGCAATGGTAAAAGAGAATACCATCAAAGAAGTCTTTTTCATTTTTAGCAATAAGTGTAAAAATGATCACTAATCATGTGATATATAGATAAAATTTTAATGATCAAAGATTAATCCCTAATAACTTCAAATACTAAAAAGAAAAAAGTGTAAAAATGCGACTATCTCACAATTTTAAAAAATGTTAATATCATGAATAGCTCATGAACCATAATAAAATTTTAATATAATATTTAAATTTTAAAAAATTTTAATATAATACATCAATTATAAATTTATTAATTAATATAATATATATTTATAATGTAATGCAGTAATATTCGGAATCATGAGTGATTATTTTTTGACCCAATATGAGGACAATTGACAGGACAGGATATGCCTCCCGGTCAGCATTCTCAAGCGACCTTTATTAAAAAAAAAAAAAAAAAAAGTTGGAAAAAGTCCCAAAATTCAACAGAAGTTGTTAGTTTGATATTTCGCGTGGTCTACTGCGGGAAAATGGGAGGTCGACGTCGAGTGACTGGGACACTTGCACTTGTATTGCTGACTGCCTAGCTTCTATTGCGCAAAATCTGAAGCGATAATCATTGCATTAATACAACAACGATCGCAATACCGTATCTTTCTTGTAGACACCTGACAAAGATATCATACCCTTAAGTTCTTTTCTTTTTTATTAATAAAAAGAAAAAGAAAAAGAAAACAAAAAGTCAGGTTTTGCATACTCAAATCCCCTTTTCCGACTATTTTTAGGGTTTTTTTTAACGTTAATTGGATATATTTAAAATTTTATTTTACAAATATTTCTCATATCAATGTGATATATTTAATTTGATAAAATCATCAAAAAATTTTTAATTAAAATTCAATAATTGTTCAAGTTCTTAATATATTATTTCAATTAATAAAGTTTTAAAATTTTTTTATTTCACATCGATTAAATTTTAAAATTTTTATTTTTATTTAATTAAATTTTTAAATATTTATTTGATCTCAATTGAGCCATTTATAAAAAGAAAATAAATATTGATGGTTAATCAATTTTCACCTGATAAGAATTCAATTGATGAAAATAAATATTTAAAAAATTAATCGATTATAATAAAATAATAAAAATTTTAAATGATTATTAAATTTTTATTTCAAATATTTTTATCTTTTAGCCATTTTATTTTTCCCACTTAAAAAATCTTTTACTTTAAAATAGGCTCATCTTTCTTTTTTTTTTTTTAATATTAAAATTAGATAATATATATTATTGAGGTGGAGAATTTAAAATTCAACGAAAGATTGAGAATTAGTAGAGCTTGCTTTCACGATCTTTCTGAAAACCAATCAAAACATATTCAATACTCACATTTTCATAGTATAGCTAATAGCTTTTTTAAAGTAAATTTGGTGTTTCTAAAATTTAGTATTTACCTTTTTGTATTATATATAAATGTAAGTTTATGGATTGAGGAAAAAAATTACTTAATTAATTGCTTTTGTTTCTCACGTCCATATTGTTTTTTTTTTCTTTCATTTTTATTTTCTACAAAGATATGTTTTAAAATTACTACAAAAATACTTTTTAAATTATCACATTAAAAATATATTTTCTCGATGTATTGAATTTTATCAAATTAACTACCAACATTAATACAATTATACACAATTATTACTATAATAGTATTTTAATTAATCTTAAAGGAGTAAACTATTAAAATGCAATTTTTTTTTTTAAATTGTCTTATACAAATCGCTGCTTATATTTGATTGCTTGCTTGCAAATAGAATATTCCAAGTATACGCAGCTATTTTTATTAATATTTCAGTAAATAGTATATGTAATTCTTAAATTTTGAATTAAAATTTATTTTTATTTATAATCTTTAAAAAATTTTAATTAGATCTTCAATTATGCAAAGCGATCCTATTTTGGTTTTTCTGTGTGTAGAACTATTTAAATTGATGGTAAATACATACCAATATCATATGGATGGCACGCGAATGGCATCAACTCGCACATTTCATGTTAAATAAAAAGATCAAAATAGAATTTCTCCCAAAATTTAAGGACTAATAATGTTACTATCTTCAATTTTTTTTATATTTCAAATATATTTTATAAAATATAAATTTATAATAATATTTTAATTTTTGAATTATAATATAATTTATTTGTTAAATATTTTCATTTTTAACAAAAAATCGATTTTTAAAAATTAAAATTAAGTTAAAATTTTCAAAATCTTTTTGAAAAAATTCCATATCATTTCAAAAAATTAAGTAAAAAATTTTATATTGTTTTAAAAAATTAAAAACTCTATATCTTTTTAAAATATTAAGTAAAATTCTCAAATCATTTTAAAAATAAATTTGTTAAAATATTCACAATATTTTTCTATTGAAAAGACATTTTGAAATTTTTTATTAAAAATATTTTTTCAAATAGATTTTTGAAAAGATTAAGAAATCTATTTTTTAAATTATATGAACATTTTTACTTAATATTTTAAAATGACATGAAAGTTTTTATTTAATTTTATAAATTGATATAGAAATTTTTATTTAATTTTTTAAAATGATATTGGACCTTTTTTTTAAAAGGATTTTCAATTTTTTAACTAAATTTTAATTTGTCAAAATCTATTTTCTATTAAAAATAGTAATTTTCTAATTAATAATATCATAATAGAAAATAAAAATTATTTTAAAGTATAATATTTTATAAAATATATTACAAATATAAAAACTCAAATTGTATTTAATTATTTTATTTTTCTTCTTTTTTTTGTAAAATATATTTTATAAAATATATTAGAAAAAGGAAAAGAAAAAGATAATTAATATTTTTAATAGAAAATAAAATTTTTTGATAAAAATAATATTTTATATTACAATTTATTAGTAAAATAATTTTTTATATAAAATAGTTTTTTATTTTAAAAATGATATGGAAATTTTTTCAAAAAAAAAGTGAAAATTTAAACTTAATTTAATTTTTGAAAATCCTTTTTTTTTTTATCAAAAACTAAAATATTTAACTAATAAATTATAGTATGATAAAAAATATAAAAATATTATTTTAAATTTAATAATCTATAGAAATATATATGAAATATAAAAAAAAATTGAGATAATAGTACTCTTGGTTCCTAAACTTTGAGCAA
Organism: Durio zibethinus; assembly: GCF_047325235.1. NCBI lineage: Eukaryota > Viridiplantae > Streptophyta > Magnoliopsida > Malvales > Malvaceae > Durio > Durio zibethinus. Next base: position 16,931,130 of record NC_143187.1, read on the forward strand.
AATTTTATTTTAATTTTTCCTTCTGCCATGTTACATGCCAGTTGATATTATCCACATGGTATCGGTTGGTATTTATTGTCAATTTAGATGATTTTGTAAACAGAAGAACTAAATTAGGACAACTTTGAGCAACCTTTTAAAGATTAAAAATCAAAATAAAATTTAACTCAAAATTTATAAACCACAAATGCTGTTAACTCTTAATCTTTTTTTTTTTTTTTATTTCTTGTTGTTTTCGATGAAAAAGCATGGCACATGCCATGGTCCACATCATCTTGTAAAGTATTACTTGCTTAAGTTGAAGATGATTTAAATACTTATATACTTAATTAAACTCTAGTTCACAATGGAGAGGAAGACATTGTTTTTTGTTTTTATTTTTTACCTATCACTTCATTTTATTTAAACAATTTAACTTTTTTTTCCCTTTTGGTGATACATAGTGCTTACCTTTCACCATTCATAGGTTAGATTACAATTAAAGATAAGGTATCGACTTGGAACTACCTTCAAATTATCATCTTTTTAATATGATTTACTAATATGAATTTTGCAAAATAGAGCTAAAATTGGATTTTTCGATTTCTTTTACTACAATAATAGTAGATTTGTTCAAGGACCGAACAACCAATTAGGCTTGCAAGTTTAGCTTGATTTGGCCACCACGTTAAATAAAATGCTTCAAGTTTAGAATCAATTTGATTTAACTCAAAATATTTTATTAATTAAAAATTTTATTTTTATTTTATTTTAATTAAAAATATAACATATTAAAATATTAATATAAAATAATTTAAAATATTAATAAAAAAAAAACAAGTTTTTCAAGTGGGTTGAATCTAAGCTTAGATAAGCCCTTAAAGATGTCAATTGGGTCTAATCTGAACCAATTCAATCCATGAATACTTTTACTTGATAAAATTATTTTTCAGATTCATCTAGACATAATTACTAAAATGATAGATTGTGCTTGATTTTAAACCCTTGAAATATTCAATTTGTTCAATTTTTAAACTTGTTTAGTGACTTATTTATAGACTAATTCATGAAATTGGTTAATATCATATTTCGCATTTATATTAGCTAAATTTTTTAATGTGGAACTTGTACTTTTAAAATATGTAATGTAGTACATATACTACGATTCTGTTTTTAAATATGAAACTTTAGGTTAAAACTATTAAATGGAGATGACTATGTGGTTCTCAACCAATCATATTATGATACTTAGGTTCTATTTATTTTGCAAAAATTAACTTTCATAAAATTTTTTCAAAAAATGTTTACACTTTTTGAAAAAATAAATTTTTTTATTATTTGGATGAGTTAATAAAAAATATTTTTTGATGTTTGATTGTTTTCTAAAAATTCTATTTCGTTTCACAAATAATATTAATATAACTATTAAAATATAAAAATTATTTATTATTAAAATATATTGAAATTATTTATTATTAAATTTATTAATATTAAAAAATAATTATATTTTAATAATTATAGTTAATATTAAAATATTATATTAATATAAAAATACTTAAAATAAAAATACTTATTATTCTTTATATTAATATTTTAAAATATTTAAAATAGTATTACTATTCTTAAAATATTATTTTTATAAATATTAAAATAATAATATTTATTATTAAAATATTTATACTATTAAAATATTTATATTTTATATTGAAAGTATCTATTACTAAATCATATCAAAAATTATTTTATTTATATTTATTATTAAAATAGTAATATAAATAGCATAATAAATAAATTATAAAATTATAAAATTTAACTAAAAAAAATAAGAAGTTATAAAAATATTCATATTAAGAAAATAATATTATTGAAATATTAGAAATATTTATATTTAATAATATACAAAATAAAAATATTTAAAATTACAATATCAAAAGACTTTTAATGTTAATATTTTAATATTTTAATTAAAATTAAATAAAATATTTTTATTAATATAATAATATTTCAAGTCAAATCAACTCTAGATTGGACTTAAAAATATTATATTCAAAGTCTTACTTGAGTATATTATAATATTTAAATTAAAATATTAAAAGACTTTTAATGTTAATACTTTAAGTTTTTAATAAAATATTATTTATTAATATAATAATATTTTAGGTCAGGTGAAATTAAGTTTGAGTTTAAAAAAATATGTACAAGGTCCTATTTGAGTAAATTATACTTAAGCACATTGATAAGTAGTTATACTCATGGATAGCTTTTTTTCTTAAAATTATCTTCTGAAAATGATAAGATAATTTCTAGAAAAATTGTTTTATTTTTTGTTAACCAGTTAATTTTTTGCCAAATAAACACTGAAAATATAAAAATTATTTTTCGGAAGTAATTTTCTTCGAAACAAATAGAGCCTTAGTGTAATATTTATCACATTATTGTCATAACATGTAGATCCAAAAACCTAGACCTAGACACAGACTAAGGAGTCTCTACTTGTTATAACATATAGATCCATAAATCTATAGTTAGATTGAATAAATGAAGTTGTCACCAATTTTTTTTATCTAGGTGTGATTGGTCACCTAAGGAATTTATCCTCTTAAAGAGCTCCTAAGCTTGACTAAGGGTCCCTAAAAGAATAGATTCGGATCTACTAACCAGAACAAGATTCAAGAGTTCAATTACATGTGGGAAAGGTTATGGCACCCCCACATACCCATCCAAAGGATAATACCATCTTATTTTAAATTTATCCTAGTATCTTAGTTTTAATGGTATTAAATTTTTTATGTTAAAATATTGAAAATAATTTTTAAAATTTCTCCATCAATCTGGTAAAATTCTTAAACATATTTTCTCACCTTAAGAGTATTCAAGAATTCCATTTGTTTTTTTAAAGAGGCTCCGTCGTTGGAAAAAAAAAAGGGTTTAATTATTTTTTTATTGAAAATATTTTTAATTCATCCACCATTTGGGCCAAAACCAAAAATATTTTTTTCTTTTTGAATTTTTAAATTCTACACAATTTGAGCCTATTTAGAAATTTCTTTTTATTAATTTTTTTATTTCTAAATATTTTACCATTTGAGTCAATTTAGAAAATTTTGTTGATTTTTATATGATTTTTAATTTTTAAATTTTCTACCATTTGGGTCAATTTAGAATTGTTTTTAATTTATTTTTTTATCTTCAAAAAGAAAATAATATGATAATTTTTTTATTGAAATTTCATTTAAAATTTTTCATCATTTGGGATGAATTTAAAGAAATTTCTCACCTTTCTCACTAAGAGATTTCTTAGGAAATTTACCATTTGAAAATTTCAAAATTCTCATCCTTGGATAATTGTCAAATATTTTCAACCAAATTTTTTTATTTGGAAAAGAATACATTACTTTTATTGAAATTTCATCTAAATTATTCCACAATTTGGGATAAATTTTAAAAAATTTCTCACCTAGAAATTTCTTAAGAATTTATTATTTGAAATTTCTAAGAATTTCATCATTGGGTAATTAGTATTTTTCAAAATTTTATTAAATTTTTATTTTTATTTTTTTGTTTGAAAATAAAAATTAATTATTGTTATTGAAATTTTATCTAAATCATTCCACCATTTGGGACAAATTTAAAGAAAATTTCTTACTTAAGAATTTTATAAAAATTTACTATTTAAAATTTCTAAAAATTTCTAAAAATTTCATCATTGGATAATGATTATTTATTCTAAAAAATTTTTTTATTTTGTGTTATGTTTTTTATTTTTTTGAATTTAATCATGCAAAAAAAAAAAAAACCTTAAAAATAATCAAACACATAAATAAATAACTAAATAAAATAAACCAAAAATACCAATAAAAAAAATGGCCTGGCTAATGCGGCTCGTCATAGCTCGGCTTCAAACACAGAAAGCGACTCAGTGACTTGGCTCAGCTGCAGAAATCGGCTAGAATGCGGGTTGGCAAAAGCGAGTTACGCTTGGGTCAGGTTGACCTGAATAAAAACACGTGGATCTTATGACTATTTAAGGCGAAAATGGCGTCACTTTGGAGTGGGCATAAAAGGCCTAATTCAGTCTTCTTTTTTTTTTTTTTTATAGATTTCTCATTCCCTCTTTTCTCTTTTCTCCCTCTTTTTTTTAAATCGGATTAACTCTGATTAAATCTTCATCGGATTCTGAAAAAAATCATTGAAATCTGGGTTGGTTCATTGGACATTCACCAAAAAATTCAACTTTTGTTGAAATCTTCAATCGGATTCTGGGATGCTTGCTGAAAAATTCAATCGATGGTAAAAAATTCACCAGAATCTGAAAAATTTTACTAGAATCTGGAAATTTTCTAGATTTTTCCAAAAATCTTCAATTTTTTTTATTTTTGCTGATTAGTCTGCTTTCTACTATATATTTTATGCCATTTTTGTGTATGATCCATCTTATGTATTTTTTTTCTCTTTGTTTCTATGATCTATTGCTCTCTGATTCCTGTATGTTTTTTATCTGTGTTGTTTTTTCTCGGTATATCCTCTATGTGTATGATTCAGGTCCAATTTAGAAGAAAAATCAGAAGAGTTTTTGATTAACCACAACTTATCATTTGATAAAATTTTTGTATTATCATAGACCTTAATATTTATCCCTTATAGATTGAAACCAAACACCAATCCACGATAAAAACTCCTTTTTCTTTTACTATTATCTTCATCTGATAATGTATAAAAACTAAGATAAAAACTATAGATTAAAAATAATCATAATAGTAAATGAATAATCCAATAATAAAAATAAAAAATGAGCTAAAAAAGATAAAATAAAAATAGAAATGGACAACTAGGCTTGGTAATTTGGACCATATTGAGCCAGGTCCAATTAATTTGGACTCGAATCAAATATGGTATCTATAGCTATTCCTCTTTGCATATTTCTTGTGAAATAAAAGTTGTGCAAAGACGTAGACACTCATTATATCCAAATGACCATCATAACACATTTTTTTGGTTGTATTTTGTTTTTTAGGTTAGACACTCAAACTTGTTGAATGATATGAATTCCTCTAAGCAAAGGCTCACAACTTTTGGAAAATAAATAAAGCTCTTCTAAGCAGAGGCTTAATAACTTTAGAAAAGTAAAGGCTCCTCTAAATAGAAGCTCAATGACTTCTAAAAAATAAATGAGGCTATTCTAATCAGAGGCTCAATAACTTTAGAAAAGTAAAGGCTCCCCTGAGCAGAGGCTCAACAACTTCTAAAAAATAAATAAGGCTTATCTAATTAGAAGCTCAACAACTTTGAAAAATAAAGGCTCCTCTAAATAGAGGCTCAACAACTTCTAAAAAATAAATAAAGTTTCTCAAATTAGATGCTCAATAACTTTGAAAAATAAAGGCTTCTCTAATCAGAGGCTCAACAACTTTGAAAAAATAAATAAGACTCTTCTAAATAAAGGCTCTACAATTTTTGAAAAAATAAATAAAGCTCATCTAAATAGAGGCTCTATAATTTTTGAAAAAATAAATAAAGCTGCTTTAAACAGAGGCTCAATAACTTTAAAAAATAAAAGCTCCTCGACAATCTTGTCAAGAGGAGTCATAGATCATGTTTGATGAAATTTGTCATGAAAACTCAAAAATTCACAATTTGAGTTTGAAATTCAAAAGTTCACAATTCAAAATACACACAAATTTTTAGATTCATAAGAACTTTTTAGCTTCACAAGAATTCATCAAAATTTGATTCTCAAAATTTCAATTTTGCAAGATTTTTTAGCTTTGTCAGAATTCAAATTCGCAAGATTTCAAGATTCACATCCAAAATTTTAATTCAGGGATTCACATGCAACTTGCAAGGCTCACATCCAATATTTAAATATTTGAATTTTGGAGATTTACATTGGTATTTTGGTAATTCACACCCAAAAGTTAAAAACTTCAGGGATTCACGTCCAAAATGTCAAAAATTTTGATTCAAAAAAATTTCTCATTTAAAAACTTCAGGATTTCATCCCAAATTTTCAAAACTCCTTATTTGAGTTCAAAAATTCAAATGCAATAAATCTTAGAGTTTCACATTTAAGTTCAAAGGTTTACATTTGAAAATTTAGAGATTCACATCGAAGAGTTCAAAGCTTCTCATTGAGATTGAAGATTCACATCCGATAAATGTTAGATTTTCACATCTAAATTTGAAGGTTCACATTTGATAAATCTAAGATTCACATTCTGAAAGTTCAAAGCTTTTCAAAGATTCTTATTCAAAAAATTTTAAGGTTTCACTTCTAAAAAGATCTCCTTTGAAACTTAAAAAAATTCAATGAACTTAAATATTCTCGTTTAAGGATTCACAATTTCATCTTAAAAGACTTCATCAAAATATTTACAATTTCTTTTTTAGGTGACTCAAAATTTTGTATGCAATGAATGTCATGATCAATGATGCAAATGCAACAATCTGGATTTTCACAATAATGTAAATGCCATACTCTAAGTCATAATTCAAATGTTTACTGGCTAACGCATGTCCAAACCAAGTTACATATATGTAATGCAGATAAATGTCATGAAATTCTAATTAATCATGGTGATATGGTTCTCAAGACTTTTCCATCCCATATTTTCTGTTTTTAGTTATTCAGCATTAGCTATCCTAGAATAAATTTTGTATACTGATCCACATCATTTGCATCATTTGATCATAATTCATAGGCTTCTCTACACTAGCAATTTCAGCATAATTTTCATCACTTGATCATAAGTCCTAAGTTATGTCAAACAATCCATCATTATATTCATCACTTGGTCACACCATGTGTCCTTTCATTTTTTTTTACCCCTTATCATCTTGGATTTCTTTACAAAAGGATGCAAAAATCTTTTATGCACATTATCATTCATTCATTATCATTTTAAATCATGACAAATATAATGCAATCACACGTTTTCTCTATTCAATCTAGGAATGTAAGAATAAAAGAGCACAAGGTGAATTAAGGGAAAGGTAATTAATGAAAAATGAGTCTAGTACAAAAACAAATAGACAAAGGAATGAATTCAAAGAATATCAAATCAATGGTATTAAATGGTGTGACAATATCTAAGCAATGAATACTTAGACAATTATTAACATTAATCCAGAATTTTTTTTCAAAAACTTATTCCATTGACTTTTGAAGTCATTTTGAGCTTATTGAACTTTGTCCTAGCTTTGAGAGATCTTCAGATATCTCTGATCTTCCATCCATGTGAACTATCTATTTAACTTTTAGATTCAGGTTTTTCTACTCAAATTATCCTTTCAGGTTTTCAATTTGAATCTTCATTTTCTCTCATTTTACATTTTTCATTATTTTATTTTTTTTCTTTCTCTTTTTTTCTTTTTTTTTTCTTTTTTTTTTTTCTTTTTTTTTCATAATTTTTTCTTTTTGCTTTTTCTTTTTTTTTATCCATTAGTAATATTTTTTACACATCAATCTTTATAATAATGTAGCGTGATTTTGTTGTTCCATACAAGCATGCCTTAGCTTAAGGTATGATCATTTAATTAAAGCACTCATATTTGATCCAAATGGATTTTTGAAGGTTGTAATGTAGACTATGGTGAGGGTAATGAAAGAAATGGATAAAATAGGCTCAAAACATGTTTTTAAAGGGTTCAAAACCAAAGGATCATTTCTTATCATATTTTACAATTTGGCAATTCGCCTATTCCACTTTATTTCACTACTTTTTCATTCATCTCATTTCTCACAAAATGATTCTCATTACTTTATCCCAAATCATGTATCGCATTCATTTTTCTTTTCTCGTTCTTTTTTTTATTTTTTTCTCTTTTTTTTCTTTTTTTTTTTTCCACTTTTGAGACCTTTTATGGTCTTTTACCTCTTTTCTTTTTTCAAAAATTATCTCCCAGTATGAAAGGTGATCCTTGGTTGGGGTAATAAAAAAATAAATCATAATAAGCTTAAAAGGGATAGTAATGAATGGTTTTTCAAATAGTAAAAAAAATATGACCATTTTCCTCTCAAATGTGAATGTTTTCCTTGAAAATCATTTATTGAAAAAAAAAAAAGCTCATAGATCTTTATAAAAGACTACACATTTTTAAGAATTAATTTCACATCTGCTAGTAGCTAGCTTCTTTTACTCAAATAGTCTCTTTAGATCAATGTGAATGAATTCTCAAAATTAAATCTCAAAATTATTGTTATTATTGTCTAAACATTCATCATTTAGAATAGGAATAAAATGACATGTGAAAAAAAATAAGCATGAAACAGTGGTCGAGATGAAAGAGAAAATGTAATGAAATGCATCATCTTTGCCTTTAATTGAAATAACAAAAAATGAAATCTTACTGTAAAAAAGAATTCTTGACATTACTTTAAAAGAAAACTCAGAATGACAAACAACATCTAGCCTTAACATCCTTTTTCTTTCCAAAATTATGCTCCTATGCGATAAAGTGAAAGATTTTTCTTGACATCTTGCCCTCTTGATTCGTTATAGCTCTTCAAGTCTTTTCAAATCACACTCGTTCTTTATCTTTACTCAAAGCATTAACGTTGTAATTGGGCAATGGATTACCACTAACATTACGTGTTGTTACCCTTCCTTGATCAAAGTTTATCATTTCATCATTGATCAATCGTTGTAACTTATGCTTTAGGGCAATGTAATTCTTCATGGAATGACTAGCAATTCTATAGTAATAGTCATAGTGAGCTGTAGATTATACTACTTAAGATAGGGTGGCTTGAACGGCTTTAGACGACTAGGGCCAATCAAGTGGTTGTCGTAAAGCTCTCGGTATAACTTCATATACGTCATTGGGATTAGGTGAAATACGTGCTTTTATTAGGTAGTTCATTGTTCTCGTGAACCACTTATTGCGTTAGTAGGATAAATCTAAGGTCTTTTGGGCAGTTGAATGTTAAAGCTATATATGAGAGCTTGGGGGCTAAAAATGGGCTGGTATGTTAATGAGTAAGATGGTTGTGGAGCTAGCTGGTATGGGTAGGATGAGGTATTATTCACAGTAGGATAGTATGGAGAATAACCTTATGGTGGATAGGGTTGATATCCCTTGAACTGTTTGTCAAAGCTCATAGTTGAACTAATTGCAGCATCATCCTTTTTTTGCATAAATATCTTTTTATGAAAAATTTTATTTAAAAATAGATTTAAAAATAAAATTAAAATAATATTCCAAAGGAACATAATTTTTTGGTACTTTGCCTAGATGTTAGAGGGTCACCAATAATTATCATTTGCAAAGAATGTTATTTTTATTTTTATTTTTGTGAAAATATTATGGTAAATCTTAGATAGAAAATATTATCTTTGAATTTTGTGTATATGTCAAAAAATTATAAGGTATTCCTTTAATTTAAAGATTTTCACAATATTCCTAAATAAACATTTTTGAATTGATTTGCTTTCTTTAAAATGAAGGGAATTAATATTAAATATCAAATAAAAAATCCATTTTATCTAAAACTATAGATAGCACATGGTTAATTGCTACCAATTTTATAGGTTTTATAGGGATACTAATCCTTTCCCATGCATAATTGACTTTCGAACTCAATCCTATTTTTTAGATCAAAAGTTATCTTTTTGATAAACTTTAAATCTGTTTTATTATTTTATTAAAACGATAAAAATTTTAGGTGACCAATTACATTTTTAAAAAAGGATTAGTGATGACTTCCCATTTTTCTCGATTTTAAATGTTTACATCTAGTAATTGAGTCTCGAGACTGATATTTATGACAATTATTCCAACAAATGTCCATTTTAATGCATGCCCTTTTACCAAATATTTAAAAGTGATGAAAAAGTTTGCCTTTCTAAAACTTTAAGAAAAAAACCATTACCCTAAATTGTGTTGAGAGTTTTCTTTAATTGTATATGAGATTGATATTCAAAATCAAATTTAGATACAAAATTGATATGGTCATTGTGTTGAATCCACTTTTATTGGTCGTAATTTAACAGTTCATGCTTTTAATCTAATTAATCTTTTTGATACTAAGTTGAGAAAAAATTATCTCTTTAAAATATAGTCGAGTTTGATCTCTTTCTTTTTGGGTAAAGAATTCACCTTTAGTATGAGATTGAGAATCACTCCTAGGCCATAGCTTTATTGCTCATTTTTAAGTTGTTACTTTATTGTTGATACTTGTTATCAAATGAATCTCCTTAGTAGGAAGTTGAGAATTATCTCCAAATTAAAAATTGTTTTAAGGTCTCAGCTTTATTGCTCATTTTTTGGCGTTTACTCTATTGTTGATACTTGTTATCAAATGAATCTCCTTAGTACCAAGTTGAGAATTTCTCGATTTTAAATGTTTACATCTAGCAATTGAGTCTCTAAACCGATACTTTTGACAATTATTCCAACAAATGTCCATTTTAATGCATGCATTTTTACCAAATATTTAAAAGTGATGAAAAAGTTTGCCTTTCTAAAACTTTAAGAAAAAAGCCATTACCCTAAATTGTGTTGAGAGTTTTCTTTAATTGTATATGAGATTGATATTCAAAATCAAATTTAGATACAAAATTGATATGATCACTGTGTTGAATCCACTTTTATTGGTCGCAATTTAATAGTTCATGCTTTTAATCTAATTAATCTTTTTGATACTAAGTTGAGAAAAACTTATATCTTTAAAATATAGTCGAGTTTGATATCTTTCTTTTTAGGTAAAGAATTCACCTTTAGTATGAAATTGAGAATCACTCCTAGGCCATAACTTTATTGCTCATTTTTAAGCTGTTACTTTATTGTTGATACTTGTTATCAAATGAATCTCTTTAGTAGGAAGTTGAGAATTATCTCCAAATTGAAAATTGTTTTTAGGTCTCAACTTTATTGCTCATTTTTTGGCGTTTACTCTATTGCTGATACTTGTTATCAAATGAATCTCCATAGTACCAAGTTGAGAATTATCTTCAAATTAAAAATTGTTATTTGGCCATAGCTATATCGTTTATTCTTTGGCCGTAACTTTATTGTTTATACATGCTATCAAGTGAGCTCCCTTGATATCAAGTTGAGAATTATCTCTCTTTTATAAATTTATAAAATGAGAATACAATTATTGGCTGTAGCTTTATCATTTATTTCTTAGCCACAATTCTTAAGTACTATGATGTAAATTATTTCTCTTGATACTTTTTGGCCAAAGCATCATTGCTTTTATTTGGATTGAACGTTTCTTTTGTATTGGGTTGAGAACTTATTTCCCTAATATAAAGTTGAGAGTTCTCTTTGGCTGTGCACACAAATATATTAGTGTTACTATTATACACCTTACCTACCTCATAAGTGGAGGTATTACAATTACAATAAAATGCTAATATTATTAAGACTTTTCGAACATCAAAGTTGAAAAATCTCACGAGTACTACATCATATACATATTATTATATCACATATTTTTATATGCTAAGAAGTTCACCTTGCTATGAAAACAATGTGCATATAAAATGTTTAAAAACTCTTTAGAATATAATAAAGCAAAAATGCATAGTGTACACATATGATACAAATTTTAAAGAATGGTTAATTCCAAACTTGAAAATTTTCCAAAAAAAATCCTTAAGGAGTGAAACAACTTAAATCTTACTATTTTATTTAGTTTACATACAAGTTTTTTTAATGAAAAATTGATCATTGTAATCGTGCATCACTTCTATCACTACATATATAAGAAGTCAATCATTGTGATCTCTTGCACCACTTCCATTACTCTTATAAAAGAAGTTGTTTGTTGTGGTTTTATGCACCACTTCTGTCACTCTTTTATACGAGCTCATCCAATAGAGAAGTCGAGCATTGTGGTACTTCTATCATTTTCATACATAAGCTCTTTCAATAGAAAAATCAACCATTGTGGTTTTACAATATTTTTGCTACTATCACATATAAAATATTTCAAAGAAAATCAATTTTCATAGTCTTGCACCACTTTCATTTATAAGCTCTTTTTTTTTAAAAAGTTAGATGTTAGGGTCACTTAAGTTCTCTCTATTAGTAATGTTTGAAAAAAATAAAGTTTTATGCTACCCTCATGTACAAATTCTTGAAATGAAGTTGATTACTCTTATATATAAAGACTTCAAAAAAAAAAAAAGTTGATCATTGAAGTATTTGCATTACTTTCCCATTGCCATTACTTTACTCCTATATACATGTTTTTAAAAAAAAAATTTTTTGATTGACAATTGAAATGTCTCACATATTTTCTTGTTATTGTGAAATACTTCTTGTACAACATCTCTAGGAAGCATGCATTACTACACTAAGAAATGTTTTTAGATAAACTCATTTCTTATACATGTTCTAGTATACATTTGCATGTCAATCCAAGATGTGTTTTTAGATAAGCTCATTTGTTATGCTATTTCGAGAAATTTTTTTTCTAAAAGAATGTTTTTTGTTCAACTTCTTAAAGTGCTTTCTATGGTTCACTTTTAAGAAATGTTTCATATATATATATATATATATATATACACACATACATATTGTTTATGTACTCTCATGATATCTTAATAAGTATTTTTCATGTGTTTTCTCTAAAAGATGGTTCTTATTATTCAAAAGATAATTTTTGAAATATTCATGTGTATTATTTTAGGAGATGTTTTTCATGAAACACTTCTCATTACCTACTTTTTCTATAAAAATAAATACATTTCATATATGCTTCCGTGAAATGCTAAATGATGATTTGTAAAAAATATTTGTCATATGTTGTTCCAAGAAGCAAATTTTCTCTTATAATTTGTGAGAAGTACATCTTTTGCACCACTATAAAAAGCATTCCCTACATTTTTAGAGGTGATTGCTTAGAAACATTTTTTATAATTCAAAGAAATTTTACTTAAAAATTGCTTCTTGTTCATCATTGTTAAGGAAAAAAAAAATTAGAATACTACTTCAAAAGTCACTTCTTATGCATTCTTCAATGTATTTCTAAAAATTATGATATACTCGCATCTTGTTTTGAGAAATACTTCTTGCATACTACTTTAAGAATTGTTTCCCACAATCTAAAAAGTGATTTTTAAAACTTCACATGTACTTTCAAGATATGCTACCCAATAAACATATCTTTATTGCTCACAATTCTTAAAAAGTATTTCCTATGTACGCTTTCAAAAAAAAAAAAAATTCAAGAAGTATTTTTCATTTACTATTCTTTAAATTGTGTTTCTCATACATTAATTTAAGAAACTCTTTTCGTTATAAAAAATGTTCCAAGAACACTTATACACCATCTAAAAAAAAAGTTCATAAGCGCAACCATTCTTTAAGAAGGGGACTTAATTGTCATGCACCATCTCCTTAATATAGTTCATTTTTATTTCTATGCATCAAAGATTCATTTTCTTTTATTATAAAAAAGAAAGAACTTTCATGCTTGGGGCAATTTCTAAATGAGTTCATTATATATATATATAATTTTTTTAGAAACATGCACTTCTAGTTAATTTTCTTAATTTCTAAATTGTTATAGATTTCTGTTTGAAATACATAAAAAAATGCACTTCTAATTATTCTTATAGTATTTTATTACCTAAAAAGCATGAAGCCCTATTACAAAATCCACATACAAAAGCAATAGCTCATACACAGTCCCTTACATCAATTATTATCGGCCCCTACACCTATACCCTCATTATTAAAAATAAATCTGTTAGTTGAAGAATGAACATATTTTACAAAGCCTTGCATCCTATTCTGTACATAAAAAATAATACATTGTTCTATCTGCTCAAAAGTAAAAGAACTGCCACCATTTTTTTTTTTCATGCTCTTGAATTCAGTGCACTCGAATCCAATAAAATTCAGCTTGCTAGTCTCTATCATGTTTGGCTATATTCTTTATTATTATTATTATTATTATTATTATTATTATTAAAAGTCATCTATATTTTTACTTTATATATATATATTCTCTTTGACTCCATTATTCTTTTTTTTGGTTGGTTATTTACCTCTACAGTAATACATATAGTAAAGAAATAAAAGAAAGGCCTGGACTTTTGAAGAACGCTGTGTGAAATTCTTAATCGTGTAACCTTTTAATTAATAATTTCAGATTTATACTACTTATACAAGAACAAGGTTAGGTTTTCTGTACAATAACTTTCCTTTCTCCGTTAGTTTGAGGCCTCAATAACTTTATATTAGAAATGTTCATGCGCTTTGTTCCGTGTACTTTGTGTATTTTCAAGTGTTAAATATTTATTATCTTATTTTTCAGAAAATATTTTCATTATTTATTCTCTTTTTTTTTAAAGAAGTATTTTTATTATTTGTTCTATTATTATTTAGAGAAACATTCACCTTACTAATTCTCCTATTTTTTTAGAGAAGCATTTCTATTACTTTTCTTCTATTTTTTTAGATAAGTATTCCTATTACCTGCTTTCCTATTTTTAGAGAAGTACTTACATTACTTATTCTCATTTATTTAGGGAAACACTTCAAAAATTGTTTCTTTTAATAATTATTCTATTTTTTGGGGAAAACTTTTATTGGTTGTGTTCATTTTGATATTTCTTCTATTTATTTGGGAAACACTTTCATTATTTTTTCCTTTTGATAATTCTAATTTTTTAGGGAAAATTCTCATAAGTGATTTTTTTTTTATAATTCTTCTTTTTTTTTTTTTTTGGAAAATACACTTATCTAACAGGTATTTTTTTGATTTATAACATTAAAATTTACTCATTCTATGTATGGAACATTCTTTGATTTGTATCAAACAATTTGCATGCAAAGGGTAATGAATTTGCACATATGCAATCATAAAAAATTTATATATAATTTTTTTCTTCTTTTTATGAAACTTTTATCATTCATCTTTAAAATTATGAGAATAAATCTATCTTATATTTTAATTTTACTCTTTAATTGTACTAATGCATGAAAACTTCTTATAGTAAGAATATTCATACAGGGCCAAAATGTAAATACTTGATTTTAGTTACTAATATTTTATTCTTTCAAATTTTTTTAAAGTTGTTAAGTTTGAGAATAAATCGAAATAGGTTATAAAGTTGTTTCAGTGAAAAATATTTTACAGAATAGCTATTCATGAAATAATTCTTTCATTGAATAGTTGTTTACAAAACAATTATTCAAGGAACAACTTATTCACAGAACAACACCTTTATGGAACAGTTTTTTTTGGAACAACTTCCTCAAGGAACAATAACAACACTTTTACTGAAACTTTTTCACCAAAAGTTGCTTCACTAAGACTTATTCCATAAAAGATGTTTCATTGAATATTACTTCGCCAAAAGAAGAAGTGAAAATAACCCTTGAATACGGTAGGGTTCTTGGGTTAATTCCATTCTTAAGATGTTTTGGAGAGTTTAGCTTGGTGGATAAGATATGGAGATATTTAAGAGGTCTCCTTTTAACCATTCTTTGAAGTATGAGTATTTTTCCCTTTCTTTTAGAATAAATAGTGAACTTTTATATCCATTATGTCTATCACCAATAGCTAACTAAACTCTCATAGACAATACATTAACAGCTTTTGTAACAGTCAATTTCATCATTATTCACTAACTCATATTATGTAACTTTCATTTTGGAGACCCATACATAGGAGCTCCCATAACTTATGTTGGAGGGACTTTTGGAGATTTTGGCAAATTTACTTACTTTTTTTCTGTAATTCTCACTTCCTAAGTATGTTGGAGGGACTTTTGGAGATTTTGGCAAATTTACTTACTTTTTTTCTGTAATTCTCACTTCCTAAGTCCTTTTCTTAGCCTTATTTCTTCCCTACTCAGCCTTGTTTCACCACCTACCACTGTAGTCAAGGTCTGCTCCAATCTTCCTCTCCACAATCTCTTGCCACATCTTAATCTTCTTATTTGAAATCTCACCTCAACAAAGAGTCCTTTTACATAGAAAAATGTATTATGTGTTTTGAGTTATTTAAAATTTAAGTTTAGATTCATAATAAGTATTATAAATAACTATGAATCAAATTCAAATTACATGAATCTAACTATTCATGAACTTAACCATTCATAAATATATAGTATCCATGAACTCAATTAACTATAGGTGAATGTACGTAATAAACTATTCATGAACTTACACATTCATGTATCTAAGTTCATTAATTCAATTAATTATAGACAAATTATTTTGTGTTCCGTGTCATTTGAATTTTGAGTCTAAATTCATATATACTATTAAGTAACATAAATAATCATGAATCAAATCCAAATTGTATGAATCTAACCATTCATGAACTTAACCATTCATGAATCTATGATATCCATAAACCCAATTAACTGTGGATGAATGTACTTAGTTTTTTATAAAATATTATAAATACTCATGAATCAAACCAATGCATTAGAACTTTCTCTTAGTCTTAAATTAATTAAAAAGGAATAATAAATCTATTTCGTTGTCTTTTTGCCAATAAATTAACATTCTTACCTTGCAATTTTTGGCGTCTTATCTTCAATAGTAATAAAGTCTCCTACACACTTTACCTCGACGTCTATTAGTATTTAATGCATTTAGCGTTTAACATATCTCTTAAATAGTTTGAATACAATGAATCAAATAAACTCATTAGAAAAACAACACTTTAAACCAAAAGTCTAGTCTAAATGAGTTCTAGGAATCATCCCAACTATAGTGCTAATAAAATCCAATCCCTTTTTCATTTTTTTTTTTGTATACTCTTTCATATTCCATTTCTTTATTCCCTTCTATGTGATTCTCTAAAGTTCATGTAAGTGATGTGCATAATACAAAGTTCATAACATCAAACCTTTATTATTCATCATATTGTCTCGGTTCATATGAAATAAAATAAAAAAGTATTTTCAAAAATCGAGAATCTCAATTATATATTGTCTTTTATCTCTTTTTATTTATTAGCTTACTTATAGGAATGAGAAAAAAGAGATTCAATACCATAAGCAGAGTTTGTAAGGTCACGATTGATCTTGAAATAAATGGATGGAAAAACAAGCAAGTCATATCAATGGAGAATTTTAAGAACCCATTTTTTCTAGATCAGTCCAAAAAAAATGTCTTGAATTTCTAGTGCGAAACAAAAGAGTTCATTGAATTGAAAGTTGGATCATTTGCATAAACGGATAAAGCTTTCCTGTCTAATTATAGGGAAACAAATAGTAACAAGCTTCTATTCTTAATTTGAATGATTATTTGATCTAATTAAACATTAAAAATGGTTCCAAAAAGAGTAATTGTCAAGTTTGTTAATACCATACCAAATAATATTTTGATTTAAAAAAAAAAGATTATATATTGGTACTAATTATTTTAGTATATTATTTTATGTTTTTCGATTTAGTATAGATATATTTATAAATATACATATACTTGTACGTAGTAATACTATTAATAATATACAAAATAAATATGCAATTGATTCAAATACCAAATAAATAAATTTAAAAGTATAAAAATAATATTATCAATTTATCATAAAACAAACACAAAATCTAATAGAACTTTAGATTATCTATATGTAATTTTTTTGTCATCAAAATATAAAAGAAGTGCGTATCTCTTATCAACATGAGTGTCATAATGTATAGATTCATAGACCTATCGCTATACATAACATAAGGAATGGCCACCAATCTTTTTTTATCTAGATGCGATTGATCACTTGACTAAATTTATCCCTATTTTAAAAAGAAGTCCCAAGCTTGACTTAGGTATATTTAAAAGGTAAATTCATATCTGTGAAACCAAAACTAGGTTCAAGAGTATGGTTATATGTGAAGAAGGTTATAACACCCCCACATCTCTCACCTAAAAGTATTAGCTTGATTTAATGTTATCCAAAAGTCTAAAAAAAAACTTATCAAATAATTTAATATAAAAAATTATACTCCAATATGTTGGTAATAATTCAAGAATATTCTCTCACTTCTGGAGTATTCAAGAAGACTATTTATCATGTTTTAAAGAGGTTCTGTTGTCAGATTTATTAATTTTTTAAAAAAAGCTGATTGTGATATTCAAATGAGATTCATAATCTTGATATAAAAAATTTCTATATGAATTCTTCAATATGTTGGTAAAATTTACAAAAGATTTCTCACCCAAGAATTGACATAGAGATTGCTATTTGTAAAACTTTTAGGAATTTGGATATGGGTAAGATACGGTATTATTTATAGTGGGGTAGTATGTGGGGTAGATTGGTGGTGGATAGGGTTGGTAGTTTCAGAATAGCAATATTTCAAAACTCATAATTTAAGCTTCAGTCTCCTTATTCTTAAGTGCCTTTTTAGTGAAAGATTTTTCTTTTTCCAACTTGCCATTCTTGATTGCAATTTCAATAATTTTGCCTGAGATCACTATGTCAGCAAAATTTTTGGTTGCATTCCCTATCATCTTTTCATAATAAGGAGATTTTAAAGTGCTAACAAATAGCATTGTAGTTTTTTTTTCGATTAAAGGTGGTTGAACTTGAGTAGCTATATCCCTTCACCTTTATGTGTACTCCTTAAATGACTTAGTAGTCGCTTTTCTCTCTATGTTCTGCAAGAAAAAATGATTAAGAGCTAAATCTATTATATAACGGTATTGACTAATGAAATCATGGGCTAGCTCCTTTTAAGAGTGAATACGAGATCAATCAAGCTGAACATACTATCTTGCCTCAGAACTAATAAGACTTTCTTAGAATACATGTATTAACAATTTTTCATCATTAGTATAGGTAGTTATTTTTAGACAGTCCATGGTATGAGTTATCAAACACTTTATACCATTATACTTCTTAAACTCTAAAACTTTGAATTTTGGTGGAATAACAACGTCTGAGACTAAATAGAGCCTAACAGCATCCATTAAACCATAGAAATTGATTCTCTCCATTACTCATAACCTTTCTTCAAGCATGTTCATCTTTTAGTTAGCTTTTGAGTCCTTTAGTGACTTGACTACTTTTTATCTTTAATTTTTTTCTTTGAAATTGTCCAAATTATGAATTTGGTTAGCTTTATTATTTTTTTTATAAAGACAAAGTTCACAAAACTTTGATAATGCTCCTAATTTGATGTGGATGGCAGCCCTAGATAAATACACCCTACAAGGTGTGTAAGTTGTTACAGCAAGATGCCTTATGTGGATGAGGTTTGATATGGCTAATAGCCAAGAGGATAAAGTAGACTAAAAACATCATGAGAATGATGGTCTTATGGGTTGTCTTCTTCTTCAACAGTCTTCCCTTTGTTCAATTTATTCAAGGCTTTTAGAATCATGCTCAACTCACTTTCAAGTTTTTCTTGGACCTTCTCTATTTTCTCAAGGCAATTGGTATTATTTTTTTTCGTTTGTTTGGCTTAGGCTCTTATGTTGTATTAATGGTGAATGGGGTTCTTGGATAGTAGAGCTATCCTTGAACCTTGAGTACCATAATTATTAGTTGAGGGACTTGTTTAAGACTTAGTGTGAAAAAAAATTAATTATGAATGCAATGCATGAGAGATGATATTTTTCCTTTGAAGAATTTTCAACCAAAATAAACTTTCATTTATTCCACAAAAGTCTAGTTGCATAGAATCTATTACTCTTGATTTGAAGAAACATTTGACTTGTTTGTATTAGTCTTTGGCCTCTTTAATAAAGTTTAACAAACGTCGTCCATAGTTTCTTGTTGGGGTGATTACTTCCCTAAGAGTTTTAGCCTCTTTAGTCATGTCCCTTGCATTGATCATTGCCTTACTTATTTGAGTCACAAGTTACTTTATATACCTCTATCGTCCTAAGATTTTCTTTTTGCCACAACAATTTGATATGATAACTCCCTATGCTCTCTTATGAGTATAGCGATGTGATTCTTTTATGCATTTAATCTCTGTTTCAAAACCTGAATATACTCTTTAAGTGTTTCATTATCTTTTTGAGCTTCAGCACATTGATCTTCCATATAAGAATATTTTTTTTAATAGTTCATTTTCATAACCCAAATCGATGATATTTATCTCTTTGGCTTCTACTTGAATGTGCAACTTTTTGCATTCTTAATGTGATTCCATTAGCTCATTGAGGGCGGTGTCACATTCCCTAACCATCTTTTGGGCCTTTGCCCTTTATTTTTCTACCTTAGTAGTTATCTTTTTACAATTTTAGAGTAGCTCTAACAAGTCATTAATGTCTGTATTTCATTATTTGATAATCTTATCCATTTTGGCCTCTTGCTTCACTACTTTTTTTTTTCATTTTCTTTTTTTCTTCTTGGAGCCTTTGGATTTCTTGCTTCAAATTGTCTTTATCAAACAAAAATTCTTTTCTTGTAAGCTTCAACTCTGAAGGTGACTCTTCTATATGCTATTCCATTAATTAGCAAGAATCTCTGGAAATAAACACAAATTTTTTACCCTTTTTTGCTTTTCATACCAAATATCACATGGTGACCCTATTAGTGAAAGACCTATAACTCACTCTTTTGGGATTCTTCTAAACCTTCATCACCTTATCCACCATTTGTAACATTTTAGGCTCACTATATAAAAAGTTTAATTAAGCGAGCTTATATGTCATAGGGATGAACTGTTCAACCCTAAACTGTCTTTGTACCATTAGGGTGCATACCTTGTTACTCTTCATAAATCAAGAAGTGGGATCCAATCTCAATTATGCACTAATACAACATTGGTTCATGATTCATCAATGGGACTAACCATTTTACTTGGGTGAAAGTAAGACCTTGTAATAGAACTATCTATCCCTTTTTGGATTTAGGCTTTGAGCATTCACTTTTATAGAACTCCTTAATTGAGGCTTGATTGTGAAAGTTAAGCTATGAGAATGCATTCTTCTTGCATTCAAAATGACTCTTTATCCATAAATATAGCAATTGTATGTATCCAACAAAATGTCTTTTCCCTTTCTGACCATAATGATTTAGGGATCTAATTATTTTTGCTAAGATTGTAAGTGAGGGGTTGCAACTTTTTTCTATGTGCCAAAAGAAGTCAATTACTTCTATCTCAATATAACCTAGGATCTTGGGAAAAACCACCATATTATGTATCGTTAACGCAAATATATCCAACCCTTGGTTGTTATTCAGATGCTTTATGATGAAATCATAAAAAAATTCTTAAGGTATACAAATATAATTACTTCTTTCTTGAACTTGTACATTCACATCTTTTTTTTAACTCTCATAAAATAGGTTAATTTCTTACAAAATGCTAGTTTCTACCTTTTGACATATATTTTGTTAGGCAATTGAAGATGCAAACCCATCAATATAGAGTATTCCTCTATAGTCAGTATCATGTGCACCTCATTGAAAATAAAACACTTGCATGAAGGATCCTAGAATTGAACAGCTGCTTTGATGAGAAAGTTTTCAACTACCACTGAAAAGATATGCATAATATGACTATACTTTTTATAGAAAAGTTGACTCTCTGGATTGACCCAAACTCTTTCATATCTTTGACAACTCTTTCAAGTTATTTTGCTTAAGGCATAGATGAACTTCTTTTGGCACAATAGAGATATAGTCGAGTGGTAAGCAAACTCTTTCCTTTTGTTGGATCTTTTTTAACTCGACCTTTAGGTCATTGGGTGACTCGTATTTGGCAAAAGAAGATGGGGCACAAACTAAATGATCTGTGGACTAAATGAAAGTGTTTGTTAAAAATAACTTTAAGGTAATTTTTTTATGCAATCTTTATGCATGTTTTATATATATGTAAGAAAAAGGAAACAAGCAAAGAAATTGATCAGTTTTAATATCAGAGTAACATAGAAACAAATTAGTTAGCATATAGGAAGCAAATAACATGATTCTTAAACTCCAAGTTAATTTTAAAAGATAAAGGGAAACATGGCTCTACCTATGGATTAGGCTTCATAAGGTTAACTGAATGTAGTTCAGGTTAAATATAAAGGTTATTAAATTATTCCTTACATCATTATCCATCACAGACTAATATGTCACTCTAATCATTGCCCATTACAAGCTACAAATGGAAAAAAAGATTCAATTCGAGTGAGAGTGTTTTGCTAGCCTGGACGGAGACATAAAATCTCACGATAAGATAGAGCTCATGTTATATAGATGCAAGTGAATAACAAAATGTATACAATTATAAACAAATAAAACAATCAAAGAAAATTTTTAATTTTAACTTAGGTTTTAGATAACACGAGTTTACTAGCCTGACTCTCGATGTCCTCAGTAGAATCGTCAAACTATCATAACGTATAGATCCGTAAACCTATCATTAGACTTAACTTAAAAAGTCATCACTAATGTTTTTTAGTATAGGTGCGATTAACCACCTGACTGAATCTGTTCTCATTTTAAAAAGAAGTCTCAAGCTTAATTTAGGTATTTTTAAAATGTAGATTCATGTCTATGAAACTAGTACTAGGTTTGAGAATACGATTACGTGTGAGGAAGGTTATAGCACTCTTACATCGCCCACCTAAAGAATGGTACCAGCTTGATTTTGTTTTATCTAAGAGTTTAAAAAAACCTTACCAAACAATTTAATATAAAAAATTATCTTTAAATTACTTTAATATGTTGGTAATAATTGAAGAATATTCTTTCACTTTAAGAGTATTCAATGAGATTATTTATCATGCTTTGAAGAAGCTTCATCATTAGATTCATTAATATTTAAAAAAAAATTGATTGTGATAATAAAATAAGATTCAGAATCTTGATTTGAAAATTCCTATCTAAATTCTCCAATATGTTGACAAAATTTAGAAAGGATTTCTTACCTAGAAATTTACATAAAAGATTACTATTTGCAACACTTTTAGTGATTTCATTATCGAAGATTCAAAATCTAACTTTATAAAAAAAAAAACTCTTTATTTTCAAAAATATCCCCTAATATGTTGGTAAGATTTTTTGCTAGAAATTATCCTCTAATACATTTGTAAGATTTTATGAAAATTATTTCTTTTCGAAAAGTTATTTTTTATTTAAAAATCATAAGATTTTTCAATATGTTGGTAAAATCTTATTTTGAAAATCAAATTACCTTCTAACATGTTGGTAAGTCTTTATTGAAAAACTATTTTTCTTAAAATTTATTTTTTACAAAAAATTAATAAGGTTCTCTTATATGTTGGTAAAACCTTATTTTGAAATTAAAATTGGCTTCCAACATGCTGGTAAAGCTTTTTATTTTATTAAAATAATTTATTAAAATTTTGAATCTTCTAATATTTTGGTAAAATTTTTTTATTTTATTATATATTTTTTAAAAAATTTAAACCTTCTAATATGTTGGTGAGGTTCTTTTTATTTTATTTAAAAAATATTTTATTTCTTTAAATAAATAGATAAATAAATAACTAAAATAAATAAACAAATAAAAATAAAAATACCAAGAGAACGGCTCGGTTTGGCTTGGATCGCGCGACTTTAAAGACAGAAACAAGCTGGTGTTTGCTCAAGAGATGGCTCGGCTGATGGCTTAACAACGGCTCAATGAAGCTGGGTTATAGGCCGAGGCACTACGTGTTAGGTCAGATATTGGGCAACACGTGGATCCTTTTTGGGTTAAAAGGTTCAAAACAACACCGTTTCAACTGACTATAAAAGATGGAATTTTGGGTTTTTTCCTTCAAAATTCATTTAGTCTCTCTCTTTTCTCTTTTTACTTTCTTGAGCTTTTCTCTCTAGAGAAGAAAAACAATGGTCGATTTCCATAATTGGTGTTGGGTAATTCATCAGCAGAAGGGATCTGATCGAGAACTGGGAATATGACTATCGAGAATTGAGAATGCCTACTGAACCTTTTGTCAAAAACTGGAAATATGGTCGGAGTCTTGCTGAAAACTTCAAAGTTTGCTGAAAAGTTTAACAAAATATTCAAAATTTTTAAAAAAGTTTCCAAGACTTTTTAAAAAATTAAAAAAAAAACTCTAATTCAATTCTTTTAAGCTCACTAGATCACAAAATTCTTCAAGATTAGATTGAATCAAACTCCAAAGTAAATTAAATTATCAGAAAGGACCAATCTCTTCCCAAAAAAAAAAAAAAAACCTTTACTGCCTAAAATTGATTTACATTTCGTGTGAATGCTTTTGCTATTTTCTCTCTAATTTTTTTCTGTCCATAATTTCTGTTGATTTCAATCCTTTTATAAGGGCTAAATCTAGATCCAACTAGTATTCCATTTGAGGTTGGATTCTTCACCATATTGAGTTTTATTAACAAAAGGCTTCTATCTAAATTTGAAAATTATGAATTATCACTTTAATTTCCAAATTCATTACTGGTCAATCTTCCCATCACAATTTTAGTCATTTATGATTTTTTTTCCTTTTTTTTTTTAATTATCTTTCTTTTTTTAAACTAACCAGATAAAACCAATAATAATAATAATAATAATAATAATAATAATAATAATAATAATTGAAATTAAAATTACAGATAATCATTAATGAACATTTAACTAGATAAAAACAAACTAAAAAGACAAATTAACTAAACAAATAAGATAAATACATATATATATATATGTAGATAAGTAAAATTAAAATAAAAACATAAAATTATCATAAAGTTATAGTCCAAAATATGAAAAAATGGATAATTAACCTTGATCAGGCCTGAATCTTAATAGTTTCGGATTGGTTTGATTTGAGCCTAGATGAAATAAGATGTTTATAATGAGAAAATTAATTTGAAGTATTTCAAGTATAATATAATAATGTACTCACCTTGAAGGAAGAAATTTAAAAGGGCTTCAGTCGAGGAAGGATGAAGCTTATTACTCAAATTGAACAAACAGGACTATTTGATGGCAGTACCCCATCTCACTTGAGACAAGATTTGATATAGATATAGATCATTAATTTTGAAAATCAAAGTGTAAATGAAAACAAGAGTTGCAGTAAAAAATTGGATAGACATGATTTAAAAGTTGATGATTTTATCTTTTAAATTTTTTTATGAAGTTAAAAGTAGTAAAAAAGACAAAAATACAAATCATAAATTACAAAATATATTTTATATTCACGTACCATTTAAAATAAAAATTTATTAAAAATTCATTGTAATCAATTAAAAATAATAAAAATAATTGATATTATTTGGTACTAAACTAAAACAAAAAAGCACCTTTTAAATGTATCATGTTTTTCTATAATCGAAGCATATATGCCAGTCGACAGTCGATAGAGCCTGTATGAAAACAATATTAACAACTTTAGTAACTGTCTATCACATGATAGCTTCTTAAGCTTACATGCGGTTGAAATGTGATAGCTCTTACATTATAATTTGGACGGTTTTTTTTTTTTTCTAGTTTTAAATACTATTTTTTTATTTTTTAAGTTAAAAAAATAAATAACGATTTAAAGAGTGGAGAGAGTGAAAATGAAAAATTGCAAAAATTGCAAAGAATTAAACCAAATATTCACAAATTTTTCCCTTTTTTTTTTTTTTTAAATACAACTATTACTTTTATCTTTTTCTTTAATTTTTTTAATTTTTTAATCTAGTCTTAAAACCCCTAACTCATTTACTTACCATTCGTACTTATGAAAAATAACATTAGGCCTTGAGCCGTGGCCACTTATGTGCAATAGATCTCATGCCATTTGAGCTAAGCTTAGTGGTCTTGTAAAATAAAAATAAATAAATAAATATATATATACATACATATGTACATACATACAAAAAAAAGACATGAAAAATAAAGAGAGAAAATACGAAATTCAAATAAATTTTTTTTCAAAGAATTAAACCAATTATCCACACATACTAAAATTTTTGGAAAATCAAACCAAATATCCAAAATATTTGGTTTGCAAAACTTCAAATCAAATAGTACCAAAATTCAAATACCACCTACCCAAAAAAATTAAAATCAAAATTTGATTCACCCTTTTAAAAAAAATCTATAATTAATTAAAATTTACAAAAATTTCAAGAACCCAATAATTACAAATAATGTAAAAGACTAAAAAAAGGATAAATTATATAATAAAATGAGAAAACTCGAAAAATCAAAAAATATTTCCGAAATTGTAGAACAATAACACAAAATGAGAAGTATTTTTATTTTTAAAAAAAACACTATTCAAAAAGTTAAAAAAGAATTCTTTGAATTGGGAGATGAAAAAGCATAGAAAAGGATATGAGGTGAGAAAGGAAAAGTGTTAGTGAAGGTTGAGCCTAATACGAATCTATCTTGGGCTTAGTAAATTTGGGTTAAACTAAATAATAATTTAGATGTTTTCTAATCCATTTTTTGCCTTTTTAATTTTTAATTTTGTGCATTAATTATCAAATTAGTAAGAATAAAAAATATATAAAATTATTAATCCAATAAGTTAAATATTATTATTTTTAATTTTTAAAAATTAATATTTTAAATAATTATCTTATTTTATTATTATTTGAATAAATAATAATATTATTATCTTTTTTTTAAAAAAAATACTATTCAATTTTAGATTAATATTTATAAATATATATTTTTAGAAAAACTAACTCATAAAGGAGGTATAATTTTTTTTGTTTTTGTATAAAAGATATTGTAACCTAAAGATAAAGATAGAATTATAAGAGTTAAAATTTGAATTCTAAACTTATTAAATTTTAAAATAATTAAATGAATCGTAATTTAATTTGTGTATAAAATTTAACACCTACAAAC
The DNA here is from genome assembly GCF_047325235.1 of Durio zibethinus. NCBI lineage: Eukaryota > Viridiplantae > Streptophyta > Magnoliopsida > Malvales > Malvaceae > Durio > Durio zibethinus. The sequence continues at coordinate 16,957,793 of NC_143187.1, forward strand.
ATCAATATTTAAAAAAACATTCTACAACACTATTTTTGTACAGAATTCTAAACTTCTACTCTGAAAAAGAAATATAAGAATTGTTGAGTCCACTTTAAGTTGGTTTTATTTTAACAATGATTATGCTTTTATGATTGATGAAGGTTCGTCTTATAATTTTACGTATGGGAAGAACAAATAGAATTACAGTTAAACTAAAAATATAGCTGTTATAATTTATTAACCAAATCATAACATGCTAAATTTAGAAACACAACATTTATTAACCCTTTTTAACTACATAATAATAATAATAATAATAATAATAATAATAATAATAAAGCGAAGTGGTGCCGCTGCCAAGTTTGCCTAAGTATGGACAGGAAAGCTTGTTTGGTTTGTCAAATATCATTTTTTTTTTTTTATTGAAGATACCGTCAAACTCTTCGCAACGTTAAAACGCAAACAAATACACTTTTTATACTTTTTTAGATTCTGTTGGGATTGGTATAAATCATAAAAATATAACATCAAAGAAACAAATCGAGGGGAATTGCTTTAATTAAGATGAAATTAAGCTTTTCTTTAAATTGTAAAAGAAATTAAAAAGGAAATGAGATGATTTTTATTTTATTTTTTTAAAGAAATTAAAGATATTGTGATTTAAAATTTAAATATACTAAATATTATTTTTTAAAAATAGTTAAATTAAATTAATTAAGTTAAGTCGTATATGTATTTTCAACATAAGATATCCATCAGGAAATAAATGAATATTTTTTTCTTTATCAATTAAGGTTTAATTATTGAAAATTATTTCAATAACAAAATTTTAAATACACAAAATTATATAAGACAATGCCATTTTAAAATCGTCCAGCTTCATTTGTTATTGATTTATTGAAGGATTACTTTTTATTAATTTATTATGTAATTTAAAATTTTATATATTTTTAAAAAAGATGCTAATATTAGTTAATCATTAAATTTTTTCTGGACCAATAGACATCAATTCCAATGGGCATGGAAATTTTTGAGGAGGAGGGATTTGGCATTTTAAGTTTTTAACATTATTTATTCAAACCCATCCCCAAAAAATTGAAAGTTAACCTAAAACAAAAATCCAGTTGTCCAAAAAGAAAATTAAAAAAAAAAAAAAAAAGGTGAGAAAAGGCTAAAACAGGGAGACAAAAATATGTTGTTGTAAGAAACAGGCAGCACATCATATTCACGGGGCGAAGTGTCGGTGCTGTAAGAGACCCCAAAAGGATCAAGTCTAACAATACTGCACAAATAACATAGCTTTATTGTTTTATCATTTCCCCTCTCTCTTTCTTGTTAAACTAAACTTGCTGTTTCAGCTTCTTTCTTAAAACAAACAAACCTCTTCTTTCTTTAGGTCTAAAAAATGGGAGTTGATTTGAGGCAAGTAGTGGCTGGTATCCTCACACTCACCATGTTTGTGATGCTTGGTCAAATGATCAAAAGAGACCACTTTGATTCTCTTCAAGTAATTGCCTCTTTCTTTCTTTACATTCTTCTTTTTTGATCTGTCTCAAGTTTTTCACATTTTTTAATCTATGTTTTCAAAAGATTGATTTTTTATACTAAACCCACTCCCCAATTTAACTCTACTTTTCATAACATTGTTTTATTTGTTTAGTTGTTTTTTGGTTTTGTGAATCTCTGATTCTCATTTTGTGGAAGAAAATCTGAACCAAGTTGCTTCGGTTTAGTTTTCACTTTATCTGTAATTATCATATCTTTGTTGTTGAGCTTCATTTGGCTTCAAATCTGCAGCTTTGAGAAAAGAAGAATGTTATTCTGACCAAGATCTTCAAAATTGTTGTCTTTGGTAGTTGTTTGGTTGTTTGTGGATAATTTTGGTTAGGATTTTCTCATCAATAATTGTTAATTTCATGAAGAAGTAACCATGGTTTAAGTTGAAACTTCTTATTTTTGAAAACATTACACCGATTTATTTTCCAGGTGAAGTTTCTTGGAAAATAGATTGAATAGGGAATAAAAGAAGACCCATTTGAAGTCAACTTTAGTCAGGAGAGTTCAATAGTTATTTCAGGATTCCAAGTTCAGATGAGTGGAGGTTTTTGCTTCTGTCAGATTTATAATTTCCATCCTAGGCCTTCTTTCATTTTCTCAAGCCTCTATAGCCAACTATAGGAAATTGTAGATTTTTTTTTTTTTGAAGTTCTATTGATGCCTTTTTTTTGTTATTTTATTTATAGTGATTCAAAATGTCTGAAAGCTTTTTTTGACTTCATTTCAATTCCTTATACAGCTTTGATCTATTTACTCTGAATTCAAATGGTGTTATTCCTGCCCTGGTTATGTAGGAAAAACTTCCTGGAGAAGCTCAGGATGCTCAACTTGATAGTGCGATTGTTATCGAGAAGGATGGCCTTGTAAAGCTTTCTAAGAGGAGCAAAGGTCCTTGGATGGAGGATAGTCAAGAGCTAAAACCATGTTGGAGCAGGACGGCTTTTGGTTTGATAACTTCACCTAACTTCTTGACAAATGACACCAAGTTTTCTATAAATTTGTCTATACATGTATCTAGTGCAGACGTCTGCATTCATTATTGTGCACTCACAGACACAAATTTATGTGAATGCTTCTCTGTAATTGATGAGTTCTTACTTGGCTAACAGATGAGATGGAGCAGTCAAGAGGTTATGTTACTTTCTCTTTGACTAATGGTCCAGAGTACCATGTCTCTCAGGTATATGTATTATCTGTTTTAGTTATAAAGTTATCTAAGTAAGATAGCTTTATTGTTGCTTTTTCATCTTTGTTCTCTCATAAAGAACCTGTGTTTAATGCATATTAAAGCTCCCTTTCCATTGTGTCCTTCGAATTTTCAGCTATGTACATTTTACCTGAAAAATAGTGCCTCAAGGAGATTTTCTTCAATTAGCACACTGCCTTGATGAGCTTAACAATTAATTGCACACATTCTTTTCCCATTTGTCTTAAAATTTCCCCAAAGTTTGGTTGTCTTTATTCAATCTGGAACTCTAAGTTGATTATATTACACAGAATTTAATGGCACAAAGTGCCAGCAGTTTATGAAAAGTAATTTATTGAATCTATTAGCTTCTTTTCCACCTAATCTATTATTCATTCTGTGGTGATTGCCTCTTCAGATAGCTGATGCTGTAGTAGTAGCAAGGTATCTAGCGGCAACTCTTGTACTTCCTGACATTAGAGGAAGCAAACCTGGTGATGAAAGGTTAATGCTCTGGTTAAATTTGAAGATCTCTTATTCTCTTTTCTCCTTTTCCTTCAATCTTCCCTAATAGTAAAATTTTTATTTTGTTTTTTTGTTATCCAATGAAGAATATTGAGTAGCATAACTTTGAGTTAATCTAAGTGAAAATTTTGAATGGTACTAAGATACTTGAAAATCTTCAGAAACTTTGAAGATATTTATGATGTTGAGAAATTCATGAAAAGCCTGGATGGGGTTGTCAAAGTAGCAAAAGAATTGCCCAATGAAATATCAATCCGGAATCTTGCTGCTGTGAAGGTTCCCAATCGGGTCACTGAAGATCACATTGTGGGAAATGTAGAACCAATATTTAAATCAAAGGGCAACATAAGGCTTGCAACCTACTTCCCTGCTGTAAATATGAGAAAAACTGCACAAAAGAGTAGTGTTGATTCAGTTGCTTGTTTGGGAATGTTTGGAACTTTAGAGTTGCAACCCGAGGTTAATGAAGTTGTTGATTCAATGATTGAACGGCTTAGAACTTTGAGTCGCAAATCAAATGGCCTGTTTATAGCAGTGGACTTGAGGGTTGAGATACTAGAGAATAAGAATTGTCATGGAAGTGGTTCTACTGGAGCAAAAAGTTGTTATAATGCACAGGAGATTGCTTTATTTTTGAGGAAGGTTGGATTTGATACCGATACCACCATATACCTGACTCAATCAAGGTGGGATGACAGCCTTAGTGTCCTGAAGGATATCTTCCCTAAAACTTACACAAAGGTGAGTAAATTCTTCTTTGGTCTGATAATGGTTCCACCAATTTATATATTCAATTTGCTTCTTGAAACATTCATTATGTGCAATGCTTTGATTTCGACAATGAACTCTGATGGGCTTATTCTGGTGGTAAATAGGTCTCGGCGTGTCTTATGTTCAGTTTCCTTGAAAAGCAATTTTAAACTCAAGCAATACTGGGGGGTTCTTGCTTGCAAGGGTTTCCTGACATCTAAATTTTGACTATCCAACTTGAACTTCAAAAGTTTTCTCTAGAATCCATTGCTAGATAACATTAATCTTCTATTGCTGCTCCTATCAATCTGAACCCTTGATTGCTATTGGAACTATTGTAGGAAAGCATAATGCCAGAGGAGAAAAAGGGGAAGTTCCTTGAATCAGAAGATTCAGAATTTGAAAAGGTTATAGACTTCTACATATGTTCTCAGAGTGACGTTTTTGTTCCAGCCATCTCTGGCCTGTTTTATGCCAATGTAGCTGGAAAAAGAATAGCTTCAGGGAAGCCTCAAATCCTTGTTCCAGCTGATATTCCTGGTACATCTGCACCAGTCACCAGCTACCTCTCGCCGTATGTTGCCAAGAAGAACCACTTGGCTTATTCATGTTTTTGCTGACCAAATCTCCCTTTGGAAGAAACTTAGAAAGGCTGTTTGTTCTACACATGCATTTGTGGAAGCCTTCATAAAAGGTTCTTGGGCCTTCCAATTACCTCAGTCTGAGTCTTTTTGTTTTTCTTGAATATGTTTTTCGACAGGGGAGAAATTACAGGCTTTGAGTCAATATGTGTCTTAATGTGATGCAAAACTTCGTTTCTATAATTTATTCATTGTTATAAGGGTCCACATTTTATAAATTTCCTAGCTTTAATTGTAAAAATAATATATTAAAAGGATTACTTTTATATGGAGATGATTAGTTAGATGAAACACAATTTCTTTTTATTAGGAATGTGGGCTAATGTTTTGAATGACTTTCAAATTATGAAGAAATATTTAATGTATACTTGAATTTAAAAATTTTTAATTTGATAAATAAATTATGAATTTATTAATTAACGTGATATTTAGATGATTAGTTAGATGAAACACAATTTCTTTTTATTAGGAATGTGGGCTAATGTTTTGAATTACTTTCAAATTATGAAGAAATATTTAATCTATACTTGAATTAAAATTTTTTTTAATTTGATAAATAAATTATGAATTTGTTAATTAACGTGATATTTAGATGATTGTTTATACGTTATATATCATAATTTAAAATTAGTTATATTAAAGCTAGGTATTATATTAGTTAACATATTAAAAAATTTCAAAGTTTAAGTATCAAATTAAAATTTTTATTATAATTTTATAGTTTTAAGAGTTATTCATGATATTACCGTTAAATATATCAATGTAAGGAGTTGTTTGATCCTATGAAATTGTTGGAAAAGTTGATGATAGATAGGCAATCATTGTAGAAATTATTAGACTATAAGATATTCTTTCTTGGATATTAGAAGATGTCTAAGATAAATATCTTTTTATTGAAATTAAAAGTTCAACATTTTATGGCTAAATTACAATATTGAATATTGTTGTTAAAGTAAAGGACTTTCACTTCGTTGGTACGTCCCATTTTCTCACCTACTTGGAGCCATACTTGGTCCAAGAATTTGATGAGATATAAGCAATGGATTTTAGCTGCCTACGTCATAAAATAGAAATGAAAAAAAAGAAAAAAGAAAAAAGAAAAAAGAAAGCCATTAGCATGTTTATGACAAACATAATGACTATAAATTGAAATATTACCATCCTGAATGCAAAAGCACATGAGTGAAAAATCATAGGTGAATAAATCTGTAATCTCTCTACGCCCCCAATAAATCTACTCCGCTTTGCATTCAACCGTTTCTTCTTTTATGTATAAATATGAGTTACAAAGAAACACATAAGGTTCCAGAAATTACAAACATAATGCAATTACATTTATCTTAATATTTCAAGCGCATTTGCTTTACATTTTTAGCACTTTGTCTTACCTTTTTGTACACTATCTTTCCCTTTCATGCACATAGGAGTAGTTTTAACATAATCAAAATTTCAAGCTTCCTTCTTTGTGTTTTCTATTCCCACTCTTGCTGAAAGTATCAAGGGTGAGAGCCGTTTGATCGCGTGAGTAGTTAGATCGGCATAGGGTCTTCCTAAAAAATCAACCAACAAATTTGGCACATTTGGTGGGGCAATTTTCGAAGATAATGGCACGAATAATGAATCTGTTTGCTGATAAGTAGCGTCAGTCGAAAAGTGAGATGGTGAGGGGAAATTCTCATTGCCTTGCTGAGGGTATTGCATCAATATCGATATGCAATAACATCAATGGTTCCATGAAAAGTGTGTTTGAAAGGCAAAGTCATACCTTATTTGATGCCATGAACATACTCAATCGGAATGTAACTCACCTACCAGACACCCTCTCACTATCCCTCCCGACTACATCAACCTTAACCTTCTAAGTAAACGAGGTTCACCAACCTGTTGCTATAGAGAGGGAAATTAGGCAAAGTAATGAATCTTTAGGACGAAAGGGTATGTTTAGGATATCGGAGTTAAGAGATCTTTTCGTTTCCAATCAACTACATCCACCTCAATCTTCTATGGAAAATCAAGCCAATTTTTACCAACCAGCTACTATAAATAGGCTAGGGTGGGCAAATGAATGAACCTACAAGAAAAAAGTGTATGTTTAGGATATTGAAGTTGAGAGACATGTGGAACCTAACTCACGTTAGTGAAATCCCAAGTTCAAGTCAGAACTTAAACCTTCAAGGCTTAGGAGGCAGTGATTGAAGATATCAAGTTAATAGCTTGATAAAATGACTTGGGTGGAGGACAGAATATGTTGCATTAATATGGATACCCAGAGATGAGATAATAAAAGATTTTGCCAAACCAGCAATCTATAGTTCCGCAACCATGTGGGGTCGTTTAACCAACTTTAGGCCAACTTTTACTACATTAATAAAAAATTCAATGGTAAGGCAAGAAAGTTAGTCCTCAAATCAACTTGTGGTTCCGCAACCATGCATAAAAGTTCAGCCAAACTCAGGTCAAGGGATATGCACTAATTAAAGGCTTGGTCCTGAATCAAGTCAAAATCAGGAACTTCAGTGCATCAACTACTCTAGGGTTTTGGTGCAACGGCAAACTTAAGACAAGGGACCCGAGCAAACCAAAGTCAAGGATTATGAGTCCAAATTAACCAAGGCTTTGGCCCAAGAGTCAAGCCAAGCGTTGAGGGCAACAGCTAATATAAATTTAGGTAACCAACCAAGCCAAGTTGATGGTGTTCAACCACACTTAGGAGGAACACAATGAAATATTTTAAGATAAAATCAGACATCGGAACAGGTTAACCAGGCCTATCAACAGCCTAATCAAGTTTAAGGCTTTACTTGATTGGAAGGACAAAAAAAAGAGAAAATAAAAAAATTTGTTAATTTAATGATTAAGTTACAAAATAAAAAAATTATTCTAAATTTTAATCTTTAAATTAATAAAATTTTTATCCTCACATTTTTTTTTTCGTCTTTCCTACCAAGCAAAGCTTAAAGTGGAAGGGCAACAAATCCCTCTAAATCTTCAACCTAATTACACTTGGGGGGCAACATCCAGTAAAGTGGCACAATCACCTGTGGGTTATCTTGGACAAGGTAATGCACCATTAGGAGTTGGCCAAGGTTAAAGGGGGAAAGAGAGAGATAGACCAATTACTCACATGTAAAAGCCCAAATTTATCATACTAGTGTAAAAAATGCACTTGCTGATTAGGAAAAGGAAAATGAGTTGAAAAAATAAATTAAGAAAGAAGAAGAATGTAGAAATGGAGGGGAAAAGGAGAAATTTAGCAAAATAAATAACTTCATTATTTATTTTCATATTTTTAAACATATGAAAAACACTTAAATAATTAATTTGAATCTTCAAAGGTAATATTAAAAATTTTAAATCTAGAATTTTTTTAGCATATGATTTAAAATATAATTTATGTTCCTATCAAAGAAACTAATTTATGTGTATCCAAATAGTGAATTGATTTAAATAGTAATTAATTTAATAATGTTTCAAGTATTGCTCATTTTGTCCATAATAATAGTATAAATGCAATTGCAGCAATGTAATATCATATATAGTTTTAAAAAACAAAATTAATAATATGAAAATTAAAATGGTCATAAGTAATAAAACTATATTATAATTAAAAGTGAAGAATAAATTTTTTATTGAACATATAATAATAACGAAAGAAAAAAATTGGAACTTGGTCACATTAATTAGAATATGAATTTCTTATAATTTTGACTTATTGTTGGGACCAAAATAGTGATTGTTAGATGTAATTTTTTAAGTGTTGAAATTGAATTATGAATTCTTATCATTAATCATTGGCGGAATTAATTTATTAATCGTTTAATTTTATTTACGATAGAATAAGAATTTTATATTTAATTGAAAGAATGAAGATACGTCAACATCGGAGATGGGACGAAGTTTATAGGGCCAAAGGTTTAATGATAGCACATGGGCATGATCATGAATGCAACTCTCCATAGCTTTATTTAGCCTTACCATAGGAGTAAGAGAGTTTCTAATTGCAGCCAAAATTTTGCTCTCCAGAAGTCTCAAGTTTTTTATACAAAAATACCCTTTCATTAAATGACTGGTTAACTTTGCACAATTGACCTTTTTAGTTCTTCCATTTTTTTAGACGGATATCAATACCTGTCAACATTTGAAAAAAGACAAATATGATTATTCGTTTAATTTTAAACATGGACTGATATGTATATTTGTCTGTTTTTAAATGTTAACAAATATGCATATTTATTTGAGTTTCGAATCATATATGCATTTTCGTCAAATTTAAACACAACATTTTTAACATTCATATGCAAAATTGATTTAAGAATTTACAACATTCAAAACAAATGAAAATGCTTATCCATCTGATCTCAAACATGAACGGATATGGATATTTGTTTGGTTTCAAATGTCAACGGATATGCATATCCATCCGTATTTGAAACCAGATGGATATGCATTTCTGTCAGATTCAAAGGCTATTGCTTTGTGGGGCTAAAAGGTAAAAAGGAATGCAATATCAGGTTGGCTGGGTTTAATAATTTGAGTAAAAAAGGGTTTTGAAAATTGGTTGTGTTTAGTAGTGAGTATGAAGAACAAATTTTGGGTTGAAAATAAAATTTCCCTAAGAGAATTGCGTATAAGATGTTAAGAGTTTTTGTTAACCTGTTTGAAACGGTTCCATGTCATTAATTTTAATAATTAATGATTGGATTATGGCTTGTAATCGGAGCGCATCATTCCTATACCGAGACATTTATTTTTAAAGGATAAAATTATGAGAAGAAGCCACTAAACTCTTATGATGGATATTATATTATAATGTACTCCAATAATTCTTGCATCAATTGATGACCTTGTTCGTGGAAAACCATATCAGTTATCAAAAAACACAAATTCACACTCTTGATTGAGGGGCTAGTGCTTAGAGATATGATCTAACACGCTTTATAGCTAAAAATTGGTCTGTGGGATCTAACGATCTATCTATCTTTGTTTTTTAATTTTTTATTGAGAGGTTATTTTTCAAAAAAAAAAAGGAATTGTGAGGATAAATTATTAACTCCAAAATAAACCACACCTCATAGCAGCAATCCTTTAACAATCTTTCCATTAATATTACCACAATATTGTTAAAAGTGTTATTATTAGGATTTAATTAGTTTTGTTATTTGAATAAATTTTTTTTTTTTTTTACCAAAAAGAGTCACAGTTGATAATATGAAAAGAAACTGCAAGTGTTGATAACATTCGATTTGATTACATAGTTGATTCATGTTTTTTTGTTAAAAAAAAGGTTAACATCAACCATGGAGCAATTTAAGACTTCGTTCATTTCATAAAAAAAATTATTTTTAAGAAATATTATTATAACGTTCAAATTCGCAAACTTGATTATTAGACATTAATTAGGAGTCATTATCAAAATTTTTTTTTTTATACGTGATTGATCATCAAAGTGAATATACTCTCTTTAAATAAATCCTAAACTTAATTATGAGTTTTTAAAAAGAATAGATTCTAATTTACATTTCAAAATTAAATTTGAAAATTCAATTATATGTAAAAAAAATTATAACACTTTGGAATGTCCATCCTAAAATGGAACCAATTAATTTTAAATAAGTCTAAAGTTAGCCTTAATTAAATGGTTATTTTATTTTTTTTGTTTAAATTTTTATCCTACAAATATTAGAAAAATTTTAAGTTTTCCCTACCATTCTAATAGAATCCTTCAAAAATAATTTTTGCCTCAAAGGTTTACAAGAAATCTATTAGTTCTCTTAAAAAGGCTCCGTCGTCAGATTTATTAATAATTTTATAGAAAATACTTTTCTAATTTGGTTTATTATTTTTAATTTTCTAATTTTATTTTTTTCTTGAAAGTATATATCAATCATTGTTATCGAAATTTTTATTCTAAATTTTTCATAATTAAGAAAAATTTTAAAAAAAAAAATTTTCACCTAGAAATCTTTAAAAGTCACCAATTTGTGCATGTTTAGAATTTCATAATCGAAATAATTAATATTTAATTCCAAACTTTTTTTATGCTACTTTTCTTTTCATTAAAAAATAAAAGTTAATTATCATTTATTGAAAAATTTTAATCTAAATTTTCCACCATTTTGAAAAAATTTAGAAAAAGAATTTCTCACCTAAAATTTATAAAAACCACCCATTCATGCATTTTTAAAATTTAATTATTAGAATAATTAACATTTATTTTCAAAATTTTACACAAAACTAATTTTCCATAACATACAAATTAATGTAATGAAATTCAATTAATTATTTATTATATAACCCATAAATTTAATTGAATTAACCAATTCCTAATCAAACAAGTACATAAATAAATCAATAAATGAATTATAAATAACTTAATATAATTTTAAGAAAGAGAAAAAAAAGAAGAAAAAAGGTTGACAAATAATAAAGAAATTAAATCAAATGAATAAATTAAATAATAAAAACAATAAAAAAAAATAAAAAAAAAGTACTATTGAATGGGTCGATCGTATTGGTAGGTGCATGGATCACTTTTGATTTAAGTGCATATCCTATAAAATTTTAACCTCTAAACGTCGTCGTTTGGGCAATAGAATTGAAGCCAAAAAATTTGTTTTTCTTTCACTTTTTCCCCTTCTCTTTCTTTCTCTTCTCAATTTTCTGTTTCTTTTTTCTAGAAATCCAGATGAATGTCGGTTGAAATCTTCAAAGAGTTTTCAAAAACTTTAAAATGACAGGAAAATTCAAACTTCAATGGAAAACTTAAACTTGATAGGAAAATTCAAAAAAAATTTCAGAAATTCTTAGATTTAAAAAAAAAAAACTCAAATTTTTTTCAAAAATTTCCTATTCTTCTATACGCCTAGAATCCTTAAACATAATATTTTTCTTTAGATTAAACTAAAGAATGTAAATCAAATTAAACACCAAACTATACTGCTAGCTTATGATTGCTTTTTCTTTGCTTGCCATTTTTTCAATTGTTGTTTGTTGATTTACATTATGCTTGGTTGTGGTCCTTTAAATAAGTTTTTTGCTTTAAGTCAGATAGAATTTTATTTTAAAATATAATTTGGCTAATTTTATTTTATTAGAATTTGATCTTTAAATCCAAATATAATCCCACTTCCAAATTCCTCCAAAAATCAAGCCTTATACACTATTTATATTAAATATGTACGTCAATCCCAATCAAAAGTATAACAAAGTTCTAATTTCAATACAATTTAAAAAGTTTTTTTTTCAATCAATTCTCCCATTCTCAAATTACCCAAGCTTTTTTTTTTTAAATTAATTGAAATAACCAAAATAAATAATAAAAACAACCCTAAACTAAATAAAATCAAATAAAAAAAATCAAATCTTAAAATCAAATCGTAAGTGCGAATTGAACCCCAAACTAATGTAGTATCTATAGTTGCCATTTTTTGTACATTTTTTGTGAAATAGAAATTGTACAATAACAGAGACAGTCATTATGTTTGGGTCCTAACCTAATCAAAATACTTTTTTTTTAAGTGACTCATCTGAATAATGGCTCAACAATTTTGAAAAATTAAAAAAAAAAAGCTTCCTTTAAACCAAAACTTAACAACTTTGAAAATTATAAAAGAGCTCATCTAAATAGAGGTTGTGAAACTTTAAATTTTGAAAAACTCCTCTAATTAGTAGCAATGAAAATTTAAAATTTAAAGAACTCTTCTAATTAGAGACAACTTTTAAAATTTAAAAAAGTCCCTTTAACGAGAGGCCATGAAACTTTAAATTTTGCAAAAGCTCTTCTAACTTGAGGCAATGAAACTTTCAATTCTAAAAATTTGATTAAAGTCATGACTTGAATTAAACCGAAGTCTAAAAACTACATGACCTAGACTAAACTAAAATTTGAAAATGAAATGACATGGATTAAACCAAGCTTATAATGGAATGGCTTAGATTGATCCAAAGTCTACAAATGAAATGACCTGGACTGAGTTGACGTTAACAATGAAATGAAGAACTAAGCTAAAGTCTAAAAATGAGATCAAAGATCTTATCACTAATACCTAGAGAGGTTTTTGAGATTGTGCCCAAAGGTCTAAACAAAGGCAAACGACTTTCGTAGAAATTCAAAAACTTTCTCTTGAAATGTTTCCACCATTTGAAGGTTAAAATCTTATCCAAAATC